>NC_134362.1:177065341-177365341 GCF_048569485.1 Anomaloglossus baeobatrachus | reverse complement strand
GACCCAAGTGACCAGCAGTAGGTTTGGTCAGGAGATACCATCTTCCCTTTCCCTACACACAGGGTTTCCCTTCCCTTCCCTTTCGCCATGCACTTGGCACTTCCCCGTACCTAGTGTGACAGTAATATTACAGAAAAAATATAAGCAGTGCATCCTCCAGAACTTTAATAGAGAATGATATCCAAAGAACTCTATTGGGTCTAATTAAAGGGAACCTGTCACCAGTTTTGTTGACTATAAGCTGCGGCAACCACCAGTGGGCTCTTATATACAGCATTCTAACAAGCTGTATATTAGAGCCCAGGCCACTGTGTAGAACGTAAAAATTACTTTATAATACTCACCTAAAAGGTTGGTTCAATGCAGACTAGTCAAATAGATGTATCCGTTCCCCGGGTGCGACACCTCCTCTTTCGGCCATCTTTGTCCTCATTCTTCTGAAGCCTGGGTGCATGACGCAAACTATGTCATTCACCCAGGCTGGCATTGAGGTCTGCACAGGCCTGAGCAGGGCAGATCAAAGTATTGTAGTGCGCCTGCGCAGGACATTAATGCCGATGAGTGTGCATGACGTAGGACGTGTCATGCACCCAGGCTTCAGAAGAAGGAGGACACCGATGGTTGAAAGATGATGCGCTGGCACCGGAGAAGAGAGCCACCAATTTGACCAGCCTGCACTGAACCGACCATTAGGTGAGTATTATAAAGTGTTTTTTATGTTCTACAGAGCGGACTGGACTCTTATATACAGAATGTTAGAATGCTGTACATAAGAGCCCACTGGTGGTGGCCACAGATTATAGTCACCAAATCTAGTGACAGGGTCCCTCTAAACTTTGGCTTGCCTCCACAACATCATATCTCAATGCATATTACAATTATGTCTTTAATTAAATACTTAATTTGTTATTCAGGACCAGGCTCAGACTGGCCCAAAGGAAAGCCGGAGAATTACCCGGTGCGCCCCTGCGCCCCATCTTATGAACAGTATTTGGTACAATACACAGGATTCCCTATGTACACACAAAGGCGGCATCTCATCATTCATCCAACAAACTACATAGAAGATATAGAAAAAAGCTACATTTGCAAATAAGGGTAATGTAATATTTGCCCCAGTGTCATTGTAACTGGTGGGCCACTGCCACCCCAATCCGACACAGAAGTCTAACAAGTTGCCTGACAACTAATGTGAGATGGAAAGCTTAATCCCAGCCATTTAGGTTGTCGAAAAGAGAACCGCTTTTAAAAATGGCTTTAAAGAATTGTTAACAACTTGTCAGCCGAGAATAATAACAAAAAATGGAAAGAAATAAAGGATTACATAGGCTTGACTCTTCCGGTGGGGGGAGAAGAGCGCTCCGAATTTGTCCATTTCCACTAAATTTGCATGAAATTATTAGATGCATCATGAGCGTCCTACATGGAGCATTATTTTGGAGAGATTGAGTAGCCTTGCTGTTTGCATATAAAATCGAGCTCAGCCTAATATTTACACTGCAGAATAAAAAAAGGCAACACAAAGTAATAAATCAACAGCAAGAATACCCGCAGTTTTCATAGAATAAGAGCTGGATTTGTTCATTATTAGCAATCATGTATATCCATGGCGAGTTAATACCTTACCCTCATTTACATGGATTATTTCTGGTGGTATGTAATTGTAACCTGATTTAGACTTAAAGGGTTTGTCCACCTTTTTGGACAGTTTTCTATTCTTACTATTAGCTGTCATATGTAAAAGTCTATCAACCTACAGATATGGGGTTATTCTCCAGGTAATAGTGTTCTGAAATTGTCCAGTGTCGGCACATTTAAAGGGGTGGTTCACTTCTCTGCAATAGTGGCCACATCTATGTAAAACTGATAGGGAATGCTTTTTCTAAATACCGTATTTTCCGGATTATATGACGCACTTTTTTCCCCCAATACTGAGGGTAAAATTGGGGTGCATCATATAATCCGGATATGGCTTACTGCAGCGGTGGTGGTAGAGAGGGTTCACAGGAGGGAGGGTCAGCGATACTGAGGGCTCGGAGGAGGAGGTGTCACTGTAGTGAGGTTACAGGATGGAGGGTCGGCGATATGGTGGGTACTATAGATCTGACTGTGGGCTTCACTGAATACCCGCAGTTGACCAATGGACTTCAAGAAAATAGCCGCGGAGGCAGCGCGTGGGCAGAATGACATGATGGACTTGAAAGTGGCCGCGGAGTCCTATCTGCCATGAGCCACCTTTGCGAACATTTTCTTGAAGTCAATCTCGTCAACCGTGGGCTATTCAATGGAGCCCACAGCCCACCAGCAGATCAATGGCGCATGCCGTTGCGACATCCCAGAACCTGCATTATTGCTGAATGACCCTCTGTCTACTGACAATCTTGAGCCTCCTCCAAGCCCAGAGCATCGCCGACCCTGCCTCCTGTGACCTTCCCCCTGGTGAGATATTATAAGACGCACTAGGATTATAAGACAAACCCTCATTTTAACATTAAAAATTATTTTTTCTTATTTTCCTCCTCTTAATATAGGTTGAGTTTTATAATCTGGTGCGTCTTATAAAACAAAAAATACGGTACCTTGTTCAGCCAATTCTGCCTCTGAGTGGCGCTATTGTGATCCACTCATCCCCATGAAGTGAAACCCCTGAGCTCTTTGACCTCTGAAATCCGGTGATGTCATGTCAACTTACAGTTGACCTAACATCACTAAGCCTGACCCCAGTCTCCCTGAGGGACTGGGCTGTTGGTGGCGTTTCACCACTCGTCAAAGCCAAGCATCTCTCCTGCTTACAGTGCTCTGCAGTGAAAGAGAGAGCACACGACATACTGGGCTGTGACGAGTGGTGAAAATCCGCCCACAGCCCAGTCGGTGATGTCGGCTCAGGCTGGGCTCGGTGATGTTGGGTCAACTGTAAATGACCACAATTGCAGAGTAGTGAACCACCCCTTTATGCCTGCTGCCAAACTAACCTTATTCCTCTGAGCAGCATTCCAGTTCCAGTCATAGGGTCTGCGCCGGTGTGGGTTTGTCACCACTCTATGTTTGGAAAGTGGCAGCTGTAATCATCACCCACACTGACTGACAGCCAAGTCTAATGCTAAGTGGCTGCCAATGCAGGGGACAGTTATAGCTGCTGTTCTCCTTACAAGGAGCAGTGACTGAACTTGCACAGTTGCCGCCCCCATGACTGAAACTGGAAGGCTGCTGGGAGGATTAAAGTTAATTTCCTCCCAGCAGCAGCGTTTAATGTAGGTTCATAATGCTATTAACCTGTGTTGCACTGCATATCTAAGAATCTGGCAGAGAGAATATTCTGATGGGAGAATTTTTAACCCTTTTGACTTTTTTTTCTGAGCTCCTCTCATCTGATTTACTGTATGTCCACAGACCACATCAAAGTTAAATGTGCAGGGAAACAAAGAGCCCAAACAATGCAACATTTTTCATGAAACCCAACTGCAAAAACTATTTTTAACCCAAAATACATCCATTTAAATAAAATAAAAAAAAAGTTCCTAAAAGTGGACGGATTATCATGTTTCCATGTTTAAGGATTACAAACAAGTCTGATAGTGATCCTCCATCAGTTGTTACTCAAGTTCCTCTGCCTCACTTTTTGCTAACCCCCGAGAGTGAAATCAAGACAGTGAGAAAGAAATAACATAAAACTGCTTGTCTATAACCATTGGATCACATTGGTCTACATACGAGCTGTAGTAATGAAAAAGCAACATATTTCTACTCAAGATAATATTGGATTTTTTTTATGTACTGAAGTAATAAAAAGAAAAATGGCAAAAAATGGCAATGTTTTTGAAATTTACCGAATCCAGAAATTCACCCTTATCCTGGTATATCATTCATGAGTACAGATGAGCGAAGAGTAAAGTTCAATGTTTGTACCAGACACAGATATTACAAAAATATGTGTCCAAATTTGGAGTTTGGGTGCTTTATGTATGGTAAACACTCAATAGAGCATCACTGTGCTCGGGTACGCTTGGTTCTCGGCACAGTGCGTGCCACTTGCAATGTTTTAATGGCTCTCACAGAACTATCAGAAAAATAAAATGGAAAAAACAGCATTTCCTTCCCTGGAAGGGATCTGTTTATGGTTGGCTGTATGTAAGTGGGGAGAAGTTACAAATGGGGGTTACAAAGAAAAAAAATAGCTATACATGTGTATGTCAATCTGTATAACATGTATTGTCTGCTTTAATTAATTTGATTTTCTCCGATGTTCCCTACATACAAACATTTGCTTACATTCCCTTACTGGGGCTGTTAACCTGAGCTAATAGTAAAGCTTGTGCTTGTGTGTCAGCCCTAGAAGGAATAATGGAGAGGAGCTTAGGTGTGAGGTAAATTCAGAGAGTGGCAGTTGCAGTTGGTGTCAGTGTGTGAGAGCGAGGATAACATGGAGACAGTCCTGTCTTGAGGTAACCGTTGAAACCTCTGGAGGGGCCAGCTACAAATTGACAGGGTATCAGTCCCTAGGCTACCTGGACTTTCAAGGTCAGTGGCAAACAGAGAGACTGCTCCTAACCTTTTTATAAGGCACAGTAAAATTACCCAGGACCTCAGTGATGTGATTGAGTCTGGAAACTTCTAGAAGAAATTGTGAGTTTTCCTTCAGGATTCAAGTCACCTGCTCGCTGGAAGGCATTAAAGATCCAGATTTTTCTTGTCTTGCAAATCTCAGGATTTCAAAACACCTATTCGCAGGTAGGGAAGTAGTGGCAGGAGTAATTCACTACCACCGCACAGCAGAGAAACCAAACTCTCATTGGGGCAGGAAAAACCACCATCATTGTGAAGGCTGTAAGGAATATTTCGGACTGTTCTGCCGAGCTTCTGTAAAAGGTAAAAGCTCCCTGTCCTGTCTCTGACTGAATTATTCTTTGCTGCACCATCCTTACCTCAACATCCCCAGGAACCTGAGGGGACAATCCTCTGGCACTGCCCATCACCACCTAACTCCTGTGGACTTCCAGCAGTGCCCGGCCATACCATAGCCGAACATCCCAAGTGGCGTCACATACTATTTATTTATTTATTTTATTTGCTCTCCCTTTTTTAATATTATTGTTAACCCCTATCACAAAAGCCTATCATACGCCCCCGGTATGGCCACTTCACTACTCATAGAACGTGACCCACCACCGTGACATCAGAGGTCTAGCGGGGGTGGCACACAATTGCATCCAGACCCTAAAGCCAGGAGGTGACTAAAGGTCCCTTTGGTCAAAGATGAATACTAATTTAAAGCCATAATCCCTTTTTTGAAATTTTGCAATAAGGCTTTCAACTTTCAATTTTAGATCAGAGGAGACCAAAAAGGACTCTTTGCCACAAGACAATAAGTATAAATTGTGCATTAAAAGGGTAATTGTTTCAGACATTATATTGGAGTTTTAAGAAATGTTGATAAATTGCAGCGTCCACTTCCAAAGCTGAATATCAGACCAGGTTCTACCCTAAAAAACACCATTCGATAGTGTATTCGTTTGATAGTTTGGAATATCAGTACTACCTAACCTCCTTCATTTGGCCTAAATATGGAACTTTTATTAATTGAGACCAACTTTTAATATTATTTTAGAAAGAAATATAATCCAATAAACAGAAACACTATCACTAGGGAATCAGCAAGATTTTTTTCATTTTCACCTTAAAAGAACGTGATTACATTAGAGGAACATCCATCAGGAAGCCTCACTATATTATAGCGTTTTTAATTGTAACTATGTACCATTTCTAAAACATACCGTATTATAATCTACATGAAAAATGGCACATTCTGTGCATCTAGTTAAGACATTTACATTTATATGCAGCTCATTCAGCATCTTCCTGAGCAATAAGCGTATACATATTTCTAACAGATGACACAGACTATCCGGAGATAATATAAGTGGTGTAATTATCACCGCTTTGATTAACATGAAAGCCAAGAATCATGCCTCAGCAGATTACTCCTACAATCCACAATGTACCTTCCTTGATATTTATTGGGAACATTATGATATTGAACCTCTAAACTTGGTACCATAATGATTTGTGATGCTCTTGAAACTCACACCGACGCAGCTCCGTTTGCATCTAAATCAGCATCATAGACTTTGGTCTTTGACAACATCTTCAAAGTTTGTAGGACGGAGGCTGAGGATGGAAAGATTTTGGACGACAATAATAAAGGTGATCAGAAATATTCTTGCGTAAATGGCTGTGGGTCAATATTTTTGTTGGAATTCATTGAAAAACTAATAAAATGTCACATACTACCATCCATACCATCAGCCTGTCAAAGGTTAGACCAGTGAGCAGAAGCCAAGGAACCCTTTAGTGTTGAACCTCAAAGATATCAGCCTGCCAAAAGTTAAAACAATGAGCAGAAGCCAAGGAACTCTTTGTTCTGAACCCCACAAATATCAGCCTGCCAGAGGTTAAACCAGTGAGCAGAAGCCAAGGAACCTTTTGGTCTTGAACCCCAAAGATATCAGCCAGCCAAAGGTTAAGCCAGTGAACAGAAGCCAAGGAACCCTTTGGTCTTGAACCCCAAAGATGTCAGCCTGCCAGAAGTTAAACCAGTGAGCAGAAGCCATGGAAGTCTTTGGTCTTGAACCTCAAAATATCAGCCTGCAAAAAGTTAAAACAATGAGCAGAAGCGAAGGAACCCTTTGGTCTGAACCCCACAAATATCAGCCTGCCAGAGGTTAAACCAGTGAGCAGAAGACAAGGAACCCTTTGGTCTTGAACCCCAAAGATATCAGCCAGCCAGAGGTTAAGCCAGTGAGCAGAAGCCAAGGAACCTTTTGGTCTTGAACTCCAAAGATTTCAGCCTGCCAGAGGCTAAACCAGTGAGCAGAAGCCAAGAAACCCTTTGGTGTTAATCCCCAAAGAAGATGGAGGTCTACAGATTGTCATCCAGGAATAAAGGCCCCATTAAATGCAATGACATTGCTAACGAGATATCGCTGGGGTAACGGAAATCGTGACGCACATCCGGCATAGTTAGTGACGTCGTTGCGTGTGACACTTATGAACGACCGCTAACGGTCTCACTTACCTCAAATATTGTTGATCGTTGACACGTCGCTCATTTTCCAAATGTCGATGAACTTCTTGGATGCAGGCTGTTGGTCGTTCCTGAGGCAGCACACATCGCTACGTGTGACACCCTGGGAACGACAAACAACAGTGTTCCTGCGTTCTCCAGCAATGAGGTGGGAGTGTCGATAATGCGGCTGCTCTCCGCCACTCCGCTTCTATTGGTGGCCCGCTGTGTGACGTTGCTGTGACGCCGTATGAACCTCCTCCTTAGAAAAGAGGTTGTTTGTCGGCTACAGCGACGTCGTTACTATGGTATATGCGTGTGATGAGCAGTACCGATATTGCCCGTCACGGGCAGCGATTTGCCCGTGACGCACGCACGACGGGGGCGAATGCAATCACAAGCGACATCGCTAGCGATGTCACTGCGCGTAAAGCAGCCTTAAGTCTATCATCAGTAACAGATTTGTATAAATCAGACAGGTCACTGGCAGACAAAGATATTCTAGGGCCTCTTTGCAAGAACAAAATTTGGGCCCTTTTGAGTCCAAGAGCACATCAAAATACATGATCTCACCTGCTTTGGACTCCTCACTTCTTGGGCCACTGTGTTGCATCACAGGTTGCACCAATGATATGTCCGCCCCTGGATTAAGTACAGGTATAATTCACAAAAAGCATATAATGAATGGAAGTGTTAATACTTTAGCATGTACACGAGTTCCTGTCACAGCAACTTTAAGCCTAGAAGGGCCTGAAATGTTCTTTTTCCCATATAAGAAGATCAATACTATTACAAACCCATGCTAGTTGGTGGCCCTGTTGGATATTTTGGAGGCCACAAGGTTAAAGGTTGAAGGAACTAGTTGAGAAAACAACAAGTAACAGTACCAAAGGATCAAACGACAGAATGCTAGATTGAGTGTTAGAATTTAACATGCTCGCACAGGTTGAATATCAAATTAGGAAGACCCCCTAAACCTTAAAGAGGTGGTTCACCCATTTTCTTTACTGGCCACATCGATATTATGTTGAAAAACAAGGTTTCTCTCAAATACCATGTGTTGCCAATAGTGCTTGTGAACGGCTCTGTGACCCCTTTGTTGTGAATGCTGTCTGGTGGAGCTCCGATCTTGGACTCCCTCCTGTGGTCATTGATGTTAGTGGGTTGGATTCTTTTCCTCAGTTCTACACACCTGGTTGGCAGCTCAAATCTTGATTTTTTTTATATAGGCATGTGCTGGCTGTTTGTCTTTGCCAGTTGTCTGAAATTCCTGAGATAATAGGAATCTGTCTCTTGTCCTCCTGGCTATCAAGCTAAGCTAAATTCTTGGTGTTGCTTCATACTTTTGTGTGTTATTTGCTTATGGCTTCTGTGAATTATCTCTGAAGGTTTTTTGCTTTGTATCCTGTTTTGTTTGTGCCTTCAGATAAGGAAGATTTATCTTCCTTGTCAGTCTATGCTATTTATCATAGCAAAGGGTAGTCGGCAGGGTAATTGCTAGTTTTTTCCCCTGTTTCACCAGAGTCTTGTACGGATTGTGATCGTGCGAGTATTAGATTACTCTTCCTTTTTGCACATTCCGTGTAGAAAGTTTTTATAGGGTTTTTCATGCCGACCGCAAGACTTCCCTATCCTGTCTTTTGTATTTAGTATAGTGTGGCCTCTCTTTGCTCCATCTTGCTCTTATTGTGTATGTCTTTTCATCTTTGCTAACAGTCTGTACGTGTGGGAGGCTTCCTATTTTTCTTTGGGAAAATCTGCTCTGAAGCAAGATAGTGTCTTTTCACTTTCTGCCTTGTAGGTTATGTAGTCCTCCGGCTGGGTTTGAGGCATCTAGATTGTTAGGCATGCTGCCCAGCTACTTCTAGTGGGGTGTTAAGTTCAGGGCTTGCGGTCGGTACTTTATTACCTACGACTCTGGTGAATTGTGTTCATGGTAGTCATTGAACATTGGATTAGAACACCCCTTATGTCCGGAGATGTCATGCTGAAACGCCGCCCATAGGCCAGACGCTCAGGAAGACTGCGGCCCATGATGTCACG
Organism: Anomaloglossus baeobatrachus; assembly: GCF_048569485.1. NCBI lineage: Eukaryota > Metazoa > Chordata > Amphibia > Anura > Aromobatidae > Anomaloglossus > Anomaloglossus baeobatrachus. Next base: position 177,356,238 of record NC_134362.1, on the reverse strand, counting down.
TCAACTGAGGCATGCAGCAGTCTTCCTGAGTGACTGGGCTGTGGGCAAAGTTTCACCGTTGACATAACATCACAGGATATCAGAAGTTACTGAGCCTGGGGGTGAGCGGACCGCAATAACGCCACACACGGGCACTATAGAACACTTGATGCCATACTGGATAGTGGAACAGAAATAAAAGCTGAAACTTTTCAGGTTTATGTTTATCTAATCTGCAAATTTTTGTTAATCTAAAGTCGGAAAACACAAACAATTATGCAGATATGTTTCCTAATTACATTAACATATTAATTCCCTAACACGAATAAGACACTTATGATGATTCTTCCATTCATTTATTCTTTTTAATTTTCAATTTATCTCAGAGGGTGTCAAAAAAGTGACAGAATCTCATTTAAGGCCTGTGAAGTCAAATGACAGAAAGTGCATTAAAAATGAGAGTTTGAATTGGAGAAGTGAAAGCTTTAAATCACTACAGGCATGTCTGTAGGACAAGATTGATACCAGATGCCATTTAGTACATGTTATTAAGAAACCATTCAAGCCTTGAAGGGACCTTGTCACCACATAACTTCTGTCTATGTAAATAAGAATGAAGAAAGGATTTATATTCGCACCAATTTCAGGGAACCATTACATCAAAGAAGCTAGGACAGAGTGTAATACTCATCTTGGGAATGTACCTGTGAATACTAAAAATCTTTGACTTTCCATTGACTTTGCTTATGGACATAAATCAGACTGATACAATATATATTGTATGGAAATATGACGGAATATTTGTTTACACAAACCCCTTCTTTTCTCTTCCATGTTAAACTCTTAGGCAATTGCTAATGATTACGTCCATATATTATGTTAAAATGATTAAAAAACTTTCCTTATTCTTTCTAATAACCACACTGATCCTTAAAGGGGGCTTTTCACAGTTTATTTTTAATGTAAACTGAGTATTGTATTTTCCAGATTATAGGATGCACTTTTTCCCCCTAAAACTAGGGGGAAAATGGGGGTGCGTCTTATAATCTGGATATGGCTTAACAGGGTGGTGGTGGTGAAGCGGGGTCACAGGAAGCCGCGTCGGCGATACTGAGGACTCGGAGAAATGGGTGTCACTGCAGTGGAGTGGCTCAGCATGGTCAGTGGATGGAGAGTCGGTGATAGTGTAGGCTTGGGGGTGTCGTGGCAGTGGCGCCATTGATCTGCTGTCAGGCTGCGGGCTCCATTGAACTGCCAGCAGTTGACATGATAGACCTCAAAAAAAATGGCTGTAGAGGCCAATCTGCACATGCGCCACCTCCACGGCCATTTTCCTGAAGTCCATCGCGTCAACTTCCAGCAGTTCAATGGAGCCCACAGCACACTGGCAGATCAATGGCATCTACCGCTGCAGCACCCCCAAGGATGCAGTATCACGTTCCATCCACTGACCCTCCTGAGCCACAACATTCCCTCCTCTGAGCCTGCAGCATCGGCGAACCTCTGTCCACTGACCTTCCTGACCTTCCTGAACCGCGACACCCCCCCTCCAAGCCAGCAGCTTCGCCAACCTTCCTGAGCCACAACACCCCCTCCTCTGAGCCCATAGCATCACCGACCCTGCCTCCTGTGACTCTCCTGAGCGGCTTTACTACCACCACTCCCTCTTGGTGAGCTAATATAAGACACACTAGGATTATAAGATGGACCCTCAATTTAACATTAAAAATGATTTTTTTTTCCTATTTTCCGCCTTTAAATTTAGGGTGTATCTTATAATCCAGTGCATCTCATAAAACAAAAAATACGGTAAATCTTTCAATCAGTTTTCCACCATTGATTGGCAAACACTTTTCTTTCTCTTCTGCGCCCTGTGTTCAAAATTCTGGCTCTCGGAAATATGTAACAAATTTTACCTTCAATACCACAGAACATATTTGTGGATGTTTGCGTTTTTGCCTCTAAAACTGGCCAATCAATATACAACTACGCCCATGAGGATTTTTGTGTTAGACGCCCAGTTGCATATGTTTTACCATAACTTTTATACAGTCATGGCCAAAAGTTTTGAGAATGCTACAAATATTATTTTTTACAAAGTCTACTGCTTAAGTTTTTCTAATGGCAATTTGCATATACTCCAGAATGTCATAAAGAGTGATCAGCTTAACAGCAATTACTTGCAAAGTCAATATTGGCTAAGAAAATGAACTTTAACCCCCAAAACACATTTCAACATCATTGCATTCCTGCCTTAAAAGGAGCAGCTAACATTGTTTTAGTGATTGTTCCACTAACACAGGTGTGGGTGTTGATGAGGACAGGGCTGGCGATCAATCAGTCATGATTAAGTAAGAATGACACCACTGGACACTTTGAAAGGAGGCTGGTGCTTGGTATCATTGTTTCTCTTCAGTTAACCATGGTTATCTCTAAAGAAACACGTGCAGCCATCATTGCTCTGCCCAAAAATGGCCTAACAGGGAAGAGTATCACAGCTACAAAGATTGCACCTCAGTCAACAATCTATCGCATCATCAAGAACTTCAAGGAGAGAGCTTCCATTGTTGCCAAAAAGGCTCCAGGGCGCCCAAGAAGGACCAGCAAATGCCAGGACCGTATCTGAAAACTGTTTCAGCTGCGGGATCGGACTACCAGCAGTGCCGAGCTAGCTCAGCAATGGCAGCAGGCTGGTGTGAGTGCTTCTGCACGCACTGTGAAACGGAGACTGTTTGAGCAAGACCTGGTTTCAAGGAGGGCAGCAAAGAAGCCACTTCTCTCCAGAAAAAACATCAGGGACCGACTGATATTCTGCAAAAGGTACAGGGAGTGGACTGCTGAGGACTGGGGTAAAGTCATTTTCTCAGATGAATCCCCTTTTCGATTGTTTGGGACATCTGGAAAACAGCTTATTAGGAGAAGAAGAGGTGAGCGCTACCACCAGTCTTGTCTCACGCCAACTGTTAAGCATCCTGAAACGATTCATGTGTGGGGTTGCTTCTCAGCCAAGGGAATCGGCTCACTCACAGTCTTGCCTAAAAACACAGCCATGAATAAAGAATGGTACCAGAATGTCCTCCAAGAGCAACTTCTCCCAACTGTCCAAGAGCAGTTTGGCCCCCAACTATGCCTTTTCCAGCATAATGGAGCACCTTGCCATAAAGCAAAGGTGATCGCTTAATGGCTCATGGAACAAAACATAGAGATTTTGGGTCCATGGCCTGGAAACTCCCCAGATCTTAATCCCATTGAGAACTTGTGGGCAATCATCAAGAGACGGGTGGACTAACAAAAACCAACAAATTCTGGCAAAATGCAAGCATTGCTTATGCAGGAATGGACAGCGATCAGTCAGGATTTGGTCCAGAAGTTGATTGAGAGCATGCCAGGGAGAATTGCAGAGGTCCTGAAGAAGAAGGGTCAACACTGCAAATATTGACTTGCTGCATTAACTCATTCTAACTGTCAATAGAACCTTTTGGTCTCATAATATGATTGCAATTATATTTCTGTATGTGATGTAAACATCAGACAAACACAATTAAAAACCAGAGGGCAACAGATCATGTGAAAATATAATTTTGGTGTCATTCTCAAAACTTTGGCCATGACTGTACATAACTTTGAAATGGAGGGGCACAGAAAAAAAAGGAAAACTGTTTCAGAATCAAAAGAGCCAGTGTCAGACTGGGACAGCAGGGGTCCACCAGTAATATTGACTATGGGTCCCACTGATCCACTACATGCATATATTACATTCGCAAGTTTACCTATACAGTATTTCTATATAATAATATACTGGGTAGTTTGTAAAATGAATGCTGAGATGCTTTGTCTGTACATAGTAAAAGAAGTGTATTGTGCCAACTACTGATCATCTATGGGGCGTATGTGACATATTACTGCAAAGGAGCCCACTGGAGGATTCTCCTGTTCTCCGGTGGACCAGTCTGAACCTTAATTGAACAGTGGCAATTAAAGAGGTGATCAAATTAAATTATAGAATTTAGTCAAAGGTTGTATTTAAAGGAATTGTTCACCAATTTTGTTTATTGTAAAATGTTCCTGAGTGTACTCTGAAAATAGTAAAAAGCCCATTCTCACCTATCTATCCACTGCTGCTCCTCCCTACTAGTGGCACGATTACCCGCTGGTCTCCTCTCTGACTTTTATGAAATGGTCAGGATTAGGGATTGATTGGTTGCAGGGGTCATGAGCTGACAACACCTGAAGAGGAAGAGCGTACAGTTTATTTATTTATTTTTATGATTTAGTCTTATTGACTATTGTTGTGATCCAGTGACCGAGGAGGATCAGAAAAAGAGCATTAACTCGGAAACTCAGAAATTAACCTTAGTGGCTGGAACCTTAACGGACTGCAGACCTAATACTAACACACAACTAGAAGTAGCCGTGGGATGAGCCTACGATGACCTAGTCGTCTCGATACAGCCGGAGAACTAAATACTCTAACAGAGAGAAATGTAGAAAAGCTAATCTGCCTCGGAGTAGTCCCCAAAGATATAGATATCCCCCCACATGTAAAGATTACAGTGATATGGGAAAACACAATATGTAGCTAGAGAAAAGAGTCAGCAAAGATGAGGCCCAAAACTATCTGCATAGGAAAGAATAGGAAAGAGCACTGACTGCAACCGTAAAAACCCTAATATATACCAGCACGCCTGACATGGAAAAGTACTGAGCCTGAACAGACTCTCCCCCGCTATATCAGTACTCTGGTGTTATTGGGATCCAAGAAAAACATTGATATAGAGAGGGGACTGAATATTGTACCAAGCATGACAAAACACAATACATAACAGAACATGGAGCAAGGTACACAGATACTCCCAGAAGGGAATAATCCAATTCGACCAGGAACTCCACACAGGCAAAATCACAAGAAAGTGAAAAACCATAAGAAAAGGTAGAAGACCAACTTATCTGAGAGGAGTTCTGCTAGACACAGAGAACAGGGCTGGTTTCAGGAAGTCCTTAGAACAAAGGAAATCCAATTGATCATCGGCAAGGAACAAAAGGAAGCTACAAAGTTATATAGGCCCAAACCAAATGGCCTGATTGCAAATCCTACTCAGTTGTCCAGTTCCCACTCAGCAAGTCAACTGCATTACCAGCACTGACCACAAGAGGGTCAAATGTATTCACATCAGAGTATGTTTGGTATTGTAATTCAGCCCAACTTATTTGAAAAGTTTGTTTAGAACGAATGTGGCAGAATAAAGAATAGAACCTAATGAAATCCAACATGACCAATTCTTATTTCTTGTAAAATGTAGATATAGCTTCTAGGCCCTTAAAAGGACTCTGTCAGCAGATTTCTGCAATGTAACCTGAAGACAATATGCTGCAAATGTTAAAACAGAGACTTCAGCCCCTATGTCTGTTATCTCACAGTCTTTTTTTGTTTAAAAGCAATGTTAGCTTAAAGGCCCCGTCACACTAAGCAATATCGCTAGCAACATCGCTGCTAACGAACAACTTTTGTGACGTTGCTAGCGATGTTGCTGTGTGTGACATCCAGCAACAACCCGGCCCCTGCTGTGAGGTCGTTGGTTGTTGCTGAATGTCCTGGGCCATTTTTTAGTTGTTGCTGTCCTGCTGTGAAGCACAGATCGCTGTGTGTGACAGCGAGACAGCAACAACTAAATGTGCAGGCAGCAGGAGCCGGCTTCTGCAGAGGCTGGTAACCAATGTAAACATCAGGTAACCAAGAAGCCCTGTCCTTGGTTACCCGATATTTACCTTCGATACCAGCCTCCGCCGCTCTCACTGCCTGTGCTGCCGGCTCCTGCTCTGTGCACATGTAGCTAGCTGCAGGACACATCGGGTTAATTAACCTGATGTGTGCTGTAAGTAGGAGAGCAGGGAGCCAGCGCTCAGTGTGCGCTGCTCCCTGCTCTGTGCACATTTAGCTGCAGCATACATCGGGTAATTAACCTGATGTGTGCTGTAACTAGGAGAGCAGGGAGCCAGCGCTCAGTGTGCGCTGCTCCCTGCTCTCTGCACGTGTAGCTCCGTGCGGTGGTAACCAAGGTAAATATCGGGTTGGTTACCCGATATTTACCTTAGTTACCAAGCGCAGCATCTTCCACGCGGCGCTGGGGGCTGGTCACTGGTTGCTGGTGAGCTCACCAGCAACTCGTGTAGCCACGCTCCAGCGATCCCTTCCAGGTCAGGTTGCTGGTGGGATCTCTGGAGCGTCGCAGTGTGACAGCTCACCAGCAACCTCCTAGCAACTTACCAGCGATCCCTATCGTTGTTGGGATCGCTGGTAAGTTGCTTAGTGTGACGGTACCTTTAGCCTGTTATCTTTATCATTAGTGGGTTTCAGCAGTGCATGAGTTGTAGTCTGACTCCGCTCCTTCTGTGATTATCAGCTTCTGTCTATGGAAATGTACACTGAAAGCCTTGCGTGGTCGGGGGAAGCTTTCAGAGCTCTGCTACATGCAAAATCTCAAATCTTTCCCTGTATCAGAACGGCTGTAGCCAGTAATATAAGTGATACATCATTGAACTCAGGGCTTCTTTGCCTACATCATGCTGCTCTCAGATTAGGTAGCAAAAACCTGCTAACAGATTTCTTTTAAGAATATTTACAAGAGTTGAGGAAACCTCATGAGATTCAATTCAATCAGGTTCACTAAATTCAGGGGCTAATGTCAAATCGCAATAAATTTGATTGAAACTGCTGAAAAAGGGTTCAAACATTTTTTTAGCACTCATATATTCTTGGCCCTTCCATTACCAGTTGATCTGTTGCCGATACTCCGATCAACTCTTCTATCTTCTTGCCAGGTCTTCCATTTACCAAAACAGGGGTCAAGTGGGACGCGATGCATGACATTGATGTACATTGTGCCCCACAAGACATGGCATGGGGCCTAGTGAACGAAAGACTTGGCATGACAGTAGATGGAAAATAGAAGAAAGAAGATAGAAGAAAAGATTGGAGGACCAATGGTGGCAGGTCTGATATTGGGAAAGTAAAGGAGAGGTGAATATACATTTTTTATTTCCTTGTTGGCCCTCTATTATTAATTCAGCTTCAATTTGGCTAATTCTTCCAAAATGAATCACAATAGGTCAGCTTCTGCCCCCCAAATTTTTTGGGTTGCAAAATCTAGATTTGTCTCGAATTAGCTCGCAATTCTCTAATATTCACAAAATTGATTGAATTTGTATGGATCAACCATCAAATTTTAGCTCGCTGCTCAGACGGAAGTTGAAGGCTTCAGTCTATCAGCGTCTCGTAACATTGAAAATACCAAAAAAATCGATGGGTGGAGTACAGAACGAAGTGCAGAAATGCGGATCCAGTGAGTGAAGGGAGTACAAGTTTTCTATTCATTATTCATCAACTTGGGTCTAAATTAAAATAGTTTTAAAGAATTGAAAAAACTTTTAATTTGTCAGTATTCAGGAAACTTCAAAAGGGAATGCAAAGTATTCAAATGGCTTTCCATGGCGGTATGAGATTCTCCAGTGCAGCGTTTATACACCGGACTGATAGAGGGATATGACAAGACAATCCCTTTAAATATGGCTTAGTTGTATAGTAAATGGGAAAAAAGACGATTATTTGTAACAACAAGACATGAAAATAATTAAATTCAATAATTGTAAAAAATTGATTAGGATGAGATGCCGCAGAGGATATTGATTGGCGCTGTCAGCGGTTGACTTTGATGTCACTTGAGCAGCTTAACTCCTATTATAACATATGAAATTAACAATCTCTTCTTTGATGCAGGTGAAGGGATTTTAAAGTTGCAAGACAGCATCTAAAATGTATCAAAGATCTTTAGTATAGAGCTAAAGGAGAGGCTTTACGTTAAGTCACCAAAAGCAGAATCAGATCACAGAGTTTTAAGAGACTAATCACAAGGAGATTCATTGATGATGCCGAGAAGTCTGTGTCCTCATCTGAACCGAACCGTATTCTTTTTAATCTTGATGTTGATTTTAATACCTAATGGGGTTTAGATACTTAAAGTGTCAAATATTCTTTATAGTAAATACTTGTATTCTTCATAAAATAACAGTGCAATGTTACTCATCCTGGAAGTCTACTAGTGATGAGCAAGTACTACCATGCTCAGGAGCTCAGTACTCATAATTAGTGATGAGTGGGCACTACAATGCTCAGGAGCTCAGTACTCGTAATTAGTGATGAGTGGGAACTACCATGCTCAGGAGCTCAGTACTCATAATTAGTGATGAGTGGGCACTACCATGCTCGGGAACTCAGTACTCATAATTAGTGATGAGTGGGCACTACCATGCTCGGGTGCTCAGTACTCATAACTAGTGATGAGTGGGCACTGCCATGCTCAGGTGTTCAGTACTCGTAACTAGTGATGAGTGGGAACTACCATGCTCAGGAGCTCAGTACTCATAATTAGTGATGAGTGGGCACTACCATGCTCGGGAACTCAGTACTCGTAACTAGTGATGAGTGAGCACTACCATGCTCAGGTGCTTAATACTTGTAACTAGTGATGAGCGAGCACTACCATGCTCGGGTGCTCAGTACTTGTAATTAGTGATCAGTGGGCACTACCATGCTCAGGTGCTCAGTACTTGTAACTAGTGATGAGCGACCACTACCATGCTCACGTGCTCAATACTCGTAACTAGTGATGAGCGGGCACTACCATGCTCGGGTGCTTAGTACTCATAACTAGTGATGAGCGAGCACTACCATGCTCGGGTGCTCAGTACTCATAACTAGTGATGACGGGCACTACCATGCTCGGGTGCTCAGTACTCGTAACTAGTGATGAGTGAGCACTACCATGCTCGGGTGCTCAGTACTCATAACTAGTGATGAGCGAGCACTACCATGCTCGGGTGCTTAGTACTCGTAACTAGTAATGAGCGGGCACTACCATGCTCGGGTGCTCAGTACTCGTAACTAGTAATGAGCGGGCACTACCATGCTCGGGTGCTCAGTACTCGTAACTAGTGATGAGCGGGCACTACCATGCTCAGGTGCTCAGTACTCGTAACTAGTGATGAGCGGGCACTACCATGCTCGGGTGCTCAGTACTCGTAACTAGTGATGAGCGGGCACTACCATGCTCGGGTGCTTAGTACTCATAACTAGTGATGAGTGGGCACTACCATGCTCGGGTGCTCAGTACTCGTAACTAGTGATGAGTGGGCACTACCATGCTCGGGTGCTCAGTACTTGTAACTAGTGATAAGCGGGCACTACTATGTTCAGATGAGATACAGTTGTACCCACCATTTTTCTCAAACCTCTTTAAAATCTAAAGTTTTTCTCAATGTAAACGTAAAGAGGTTGGCCACTACGTTAACACTGATGGCCTATCCTTAGACTAGGTCATCAATGTCTGATCAGCTGAGGTCTGGCACTTAGCACCCCCGCCAATCAGCTGTTCTTGGTGGCAGCAGCAAGCAGCCGGATATGCCCTGTTAGCTGATAGCGGCCGCAGCTGGGTAATGTGCAACCATCTCCCACTCATATCAATAGGTGTCAGATGTGCGGTTCCCGTCCACCACCGCTATCATAAGGAGGGTCAGCTTTGAAACTGAGCTTTTCTGGCCACCTGCTGATAACAGCTGATCAGCGGAGGTGCCAGGTGTTGGACCTCAGCCAATTACACATTGATGAACTGTCTTAAGGGTAGGCCATCAATCTAAAAGTAGTAGCCAAACTCTTTAATACAATGTTGCAACATAGCGAAACCCTCCATATCACATCACAAGCATTGGTGGCACACATAGATAAATTGAGCATAAGCATCTCCAGAGAGAGTATCATAAAATCATTTTTTTACTTCAAAACTGTTCGTCTTGCTCAGTTTGTCTTGGATATGTAGAAGAAAGATGTGGTCAGAGACTTTAACCTTGACCTTAGGGCATTAATGTCTAATCTCTTTGGGCTGGACACTCAGCACGCAGCCCATCAGCTGTTCCCGGTGTCAGCGGTGGCCAGAACTGCTTATTTGTGGCAAAATAATGGCCACAACCAGGTACTTCACAGTTGTTTTTTTTTTCTATGAATAGCGGGCAGTTATGCAATATCTAGCCATAGCCACTATATAGTGGACAAAGCAACAACTCTCAACAGAGTATCCAAAAGTAATGTTGGTCATCTCATGTTACTTATCAGAAATGCAAGCTCCTCGGCCCAGACACTGCTCAGTGGAGCGCAATGGAGAGAAGGAGACTGCTCTTCTCAGAGCCAAGAAGTGAGGATACACTTTGAATCCTCTAGAGCTCAGTGCTGCAGGGAATTATGGGGAAGAATACAGCGCAATGCAAAATTACATTCACCCACTCTCTGATACTTCAGCAGTGCGGGAAATAGAGGCAGGCAAACTTTATATTCTTTTGCTTGCGAACCATGAATCGGATCTCAAAATGTTCAATATCGCTTCAAATAACACATTTTGATGCAAACTCAATTCTCCATGGACTGATCCGCTCATCTTCAGCCCCTATTTTTTATTGTAAGAGGATGCAGAAATTTTTGCAAATAAACATCACCATCTGCTGGCTAAAAGCATTGCCTGGAATATTAGAAACAGGTAATAAATAAAAGACTGTGTATTTCCTCTGGGGAAGGAATAAGAGGGGACGCCGAGTCAGATGACACCTGTGATGCAGTTACTACATATAAAAGGCAGGGCCAGGCCAGGAAGAAGAAAAATTGATGCCAGAACCCTCATGAGTAAGGACGAGTATCAGTAAAGTGGCCTTATAGCTCCATCACCACAGAAGGGTACGAGAGCGGCCAGATCCCCTGGAAGACCTCAGCTGAGAGGAAGATCCATGACTCATAATAGTAGAAAACTGAAACCCACCCGGAGCAAATCCAGTAGAAGAATTATATGTGATAACAGTAGAAGTACCTGAGAGCCCCGACTTCATGACCAAGCCGTAGACAATGAGTGTCAAGAGCCAGAGCCCCAATGTCATGGTCAAGCTGCAGACTACGCCTGTCAAGAGCCAGAGGCCCAACATCATGGTCATGTTGCAGACTACGCCGGTGAAGATCCAAAGCCAGCTGTTGCTATCTGAGTAGAGATATGGTACTGAGTAGCGATTGAGGCTGAGAGTAGAGGCGGCCAGACTTTATAGTGTTTGAGGAAACCACCCATTTGGACTAACGAACAACGTATTTGAGTCCATAAGGGCCTGAACACTGGACAGTATTGAGTACAGTAATTTATAAAGTGACAGTGATGTCACCCTGCTAGAGGGATCTAGATTACGATAACGCCGACGGTGACCGTTAGTGACAAGAGTAATATCGTGTAGATAATATTGTGATTGCATTCCAAATATGTGTTGCTGATTTATCCTATGGGTAGTTCTCTGATTTACAATTGTTACTTGTGTCATATTACCTCTCGTAATCCTTAACTTGTATAAAGTTCATAAACCATTGTTGGTTCAGTCACCACTGCCTCCCCATTGTCTGCTCTGTTGCATCCGATCACCTGCAGATCTCTACATGATGAGCATTAGCAAAGGAGACATATTTTATCTAGACTTTCATGCGCATATTCTACTCATTTCCTTGCCCTCATTTCTTGAGTTTCTCGTCTCTCTTGACGCTTCTTTCGCATTCCTTTTGTGACGAGCCTTTCGCTCTCCCCAGCACGGTCGGGTAAGAATTTTTCCATTTCTACACCTGAGTAATAAATTTCAAGCAATTATTCATTAAGGGAAGTCTTATGAAACTTCTAGTCTGCTCATCAGTCACCGCGGCTTCAGTAGGCAATGAAAAGTAAATATACAAAGCCGGTCTGCTTCCCCTCAGTTAATGTATTAACCGGAGATTTATAATCACGCTTCCATCATGCTCGGCTTGGCTGCCTTTTTCCTCTAACTAATATTTCAGCCATTAACTGGTATACTTTACAACATATTGACTGACTGTTTTACTATGCTGGTAATATAGGTTTCCCTCAATAGACATAAATCTCGCCCTTACAGAGGGAACACAGACGTTCTCAAACATAAAAAAAGTGGGAAATGTCTTCTGCATGTTGACCAAACTCTTTCATTGTGTCTTTTTTTTGAAGAAAGCAGTAAATAAAATATCCTTCCGCCTCCGATTCGTAATGGAGTTTAATTAACCCCTTTTGCTTGTAACGAATTTAGCATACAAGTTGCATTGTAAAATTTTTACGGCTGTGACAAAATGATTCCTCATTTATTAGCGGGGATTAAGCATTGTTTATTCTAGAAATAAACCAAAGCTCAACACAAAGTGCTGTTTTTATAGCTTGTTGATAGGCAATGCTACTTATATGGAGACCTGAAGTATCTACCGTGTTTTCCCGAAAATAAGGCAGGGTCTTATATTATTTTTTGCTCCGGCTTCTTTTCAGGGGGTGTCCTATATTTTCCCATGAACAACAACCCACATTTGTTCTTGAACTAAAAAAAAAAATCAACATTTATTCAAATATAATCATCATCAGATTCTGGAACATCCACATTTTGTGTTAATCCTATTACTGGTACAGATGCACATTTTCTTATCAGATCTGCTATTTTCATGGTCTTATAATAGTGGGTAAATTCCATATTTACAAAAGTTTAAATTACCTTCTTGAATTTTTTATTCTCTATACACTGCTAAGTTTACCCCTAAAAGAAATCAGACCTTATTAGAATCGCATATAGCAGCCCCAAGCAATTAGACTTAAAGTCAAGTGAATGGGCTCTCACATACAAATCTGCATTGCTGTCAGGCCCTACTGTGTTCTGCAGCGGTTGGCTCCCCCTAGCGATTGGAAGCAGTATCAATCACGCAGAGTTATACTGGTATCCAATCTGTTTGTGAGTGCAATTCAGCTGGAACGGCTAGGGACCTGACAGCGATGCAGATCTCTGTGTGAGAGCCCATCCACCAACAGCACTTGCCAGCTGTAATTGTTTGGTGTTTAGTGAGTGTGTGATTTTTTTTGAGGGGGGTGTCTGCTTTTTTTTAGGGGTGTCATTTGTTTTGGGTGGTGTCTGTTTTTATTGATGAAGAGTTCTGCTGTATTCTTTAATTGTTTTAGCAGCTTGGACATTTCCCTATGGTACAGCAACCAAGGCTTTTTTTTTTTGAGTAGGGCTTATTTTAAAGCTTGCTCAAAAAAGCCCCCAAAATCCTTCTTGAAATTATTTTCATAGTATTTTTTATTTTTGGGGAAAGCAGGGTAGATTTTTTTTGCATTTTAGGATTTAGGGTACCGTCTCACTAAACGACGTACCAGCGATTCCGACCACGATATGACCTGGTCAGGATCGCTGGTGCGTCGCTACATGGTCGCTGGTGAGCTGTCAATCAGGCAGATCTCACGAGCGACCAGTGACCAGCCACCAGCCCACAGCGACTCGTGGAAACGATGCTGTGCTTGGTAACCAAGGTACATATCGGGTAACTAAGCAAATACTTTCCTTGGTTACCCGATATTTACCCTGGTTTACAGCCTACACAGCTTAGCACTGCCTCCCTGCTCTCATAGCCAGGGTACACATCGGGTTACTAAGCAAAGCGCTAACCCGATGTGTACTCTGACTACGTGTGCAGGGAGCCGGCACTGGCAGCCTGAGAGCGGCGTACACTAGAAACAAAGGTAAATATCGGGTAACCAAACAAAGCGCTTTGTTTGGTTACCCGATGTGTACCTTGGTTACCAGTGTCCGCAGCTTCCAGATGTCAGCTCCCTGCTGCCTGCACATTCAGATCGTTGCTCTCTTGCTGTCAAACACAGCGATGTGTGCTTCACAGCGGGAGAGCAATGTCCAAAAAATGAACCAGCACTGTGTGTAACGATCAGCAATTTCACAGCAGGGGCCAGATCGCTGCTCAGTGTCACACATAGCGAGATCGCTGATGAGGTCACTGGTGCGTCACAAAATCTGTGACTCAGGAGCGATCTCGCTAGCAGTCTCGCTATGTGAGAAGTACCCCTTAGACTTGAGTTTGTCTTAGTCAAGCCTAAATTAGTATATTTGTTTAAATCTAATACACTGGTGTGATTTTCTATTCTTTTGCATGTTTGTCACACTTACATGTTTCAGATCCTCAAACAAATTTAAATATTAGACAAAGATAACACAAGAAAACCCAAAGTGCAGTTTATAAAAGAAGGTCTTTATTATTAAGGAAAAAAGAAATCCCAACCTATAGGGCCCTGTGTGAAAAAGTAATTGCCTCGCCCCTTAAACCGTAAATTACCTGTGGGTTATCACATACAGTGCCTACAAGTAGTATTCAACCCCCTGCAGATTTAGCAGGTTTACACATTCGGAATTAACTTGGCATTGTGACATTTGGACTGTAGATCAGCCTGGAAGTGTGAAATGCACTGCAGCAAAAAAGAATGTTATTTCTTTTTTTATTTTGTTTTTTAAATTGTGAAAAGTTTATTCAGAGGGTCATTTATTATTCAACCCCTCAATCCACCAGAATTCTGTTTGGTTCCCCTAAAGTATTAAGAAGTATTTCAGGCACAAAGAACAATGAGCTTCACATGTTTGGATTAATTATCTCTTTTTCCAGCCTATTCTGACTAATTAAGACCCTCCCCAAACTTGTGAACAGCACTCATACTTGGTCAACATGGGAAAGAGAAAAGAGCATTCCAAGGCCATCAGAGACAAGATCGTGGAGGGTCACAAGGCTGGCAAGGGGTACAAAACCCTTTCCAAGGAGTTGGGCCTACCTGTCTCCACTGTTGGGAGCATCATCCGGAAGTGGAAGGCTTAAGGAACTACTGTTAGCCTTCCACGGCTTGGACAGCCTTTGAAAGTTTCCACCCGTGCCGAGGCCAGGCTTGTCCAAAGAGTCAAGGCTAACCCAAGGACAACAAGGAAGGAGTTCCGGGAAGATCTCATGGCAGTGGGGACATTGGTTTCAGTCAATACCATAAGTAACGTACTCCACCGCAATGGTCTCCGTTCCAGACGAGCCCATAAGGTACATTTACTTTCAAAGCGTCATGTCAAGGCTCGTCTACAGTTTGCTCATGATCACTTGCAGGACTCTGAGATAGACTGGTTCAAGGTTCTCTGGTCTGATGAGACCAAGATCGAGATCTTTGGTGCCAACCACACACGTGACGTTTAGAGACTGGATGGCACTGCATACGACCCCAAGAATACCATCCCTACAGTCAAGCATGGTGGTGGCAGCATCATGTTGTGGGGCTGTTTCTCAGCCAAGGGGCCTGGCCATCTGGTCCGCATCCATGGGAAGATGGATAGCACGGCCTACCTGGAGATTTTGGCCAAGAACCTCCGCTCCTCCATCAAGGATCTTAAGATGGGTCGTCATTTCATCTTCCAACAAGACAACGACCCAAAGCACAAAGCCAAGAAAACCAAGGCCTGGTTCAAGAGGGAAAAAATCAAGGTGTTGCAGTGGCCTAGTCAGTCTCCTGACCTTAATCCAATTGAAAACTTGTGGAAGGAGCTCAAGATTAAAGTCCACATGAGACAACCAAAGAACCTAGATAACTTGGAGAAGATCTGCATGGAGGAGTGGGCCAAGATAACTCCAGAGACCTGTGCCGGCCTGATCAGGTCTTATAAAAGACGATTATTAGCTGTAATTGCAAACAAGGGTTTTTCCACAAAATATTAAACCAAGGGGTTGAATAATAATTGACCCACACTTTTATGTTGAAAATTTATTAAAATTTAACTGAGCAACATAACTTGTTGGTTTGTAAGATTTATGCATCTGTTAATAAATCTTGCTCTTGTTTGAAGTTTGCAGGCTCTAACTTATTTGCATCTTATCAAACCTGCTAAATCTGCAGGGGGTTGAATACTACTTGGAGGCACTGTATTTGGGAAGCTGAGTTCAATTTCCAATAAAAAAAAATCAAAAATTTCAACTAAACGCACAAAGATCCACTACTAGCCAACTACCGTGTGTCCCCGAAAATAAGACATCCCTCGAAAATAATACCTAGAAGGAGTTTTCTGCAAGGCCTAAATATAAGACATCCCCCAAAAATAAGACATAGTCGTGGTTCAATAATGAAGTGTCCGTGCAGCTAAAAAAGTTAGAGATACTGCAGGACACTTCATTATAGAAAGCAGACACCCCCAAAAGAGAGAAGACAGAAGAGAGAAGACCCCGTGATCATACTCACCAGACTCCAACTGGGAGCAGTGGAACGCATCAAAGACCTGTGGCGGAACACACACATCAGATCACACACGCATCAGATCACACACGCATCAGATCACACACGCATCAGATCACACACACATCAGATCACCACACATCAGATCACCCACACACATCAGATCACATACACACACATCAGATCACACACACACATCAGATCACACACACATCAGATCACACACACACACACACATCAGATCACACACACATCAGATCACCCACACATCAGATCACCCACACATCAGATAACACATACACATCAGATCACACACACACATCAGATCACACACATGAGATCACACACACACACACATCAGATCACACACATGAGATCACACACACACATCAGATCACCCACACATCAGATCACCCACACATCAGATCACCCACACATCAGATAACACATACACATCAGATCACACATACACATCAGATCACACACACATCAGATCACACAAACATCAGATCACACACATCAGATCACTCACACATCAGATCACACACACATCGATCACGAACACACATCAGACCACACACACACATCAGATCACACAAGCATCAGATCACATACGCATCAGATCACACACGCATCAGATCACACACGCATAAGATCACACACACATCAGATCACTCACACATCAGATCACAAACATCAGATCACACATCACATCACACACATCACATCACTCACACATCAGATCACACAAATCAGATCACTCGCACACATCAGATCACACGCACATCAGATCACACACACACATCAGATCACACACACACATCATATCACCCACACATTAGATCACACACATCAGATCACACACACATCAGATCACACACATGTCAGATCACACACACGTCATATCACACACACATCAGATCACTCACACACCAGATCACACACACATCAGATTACACACACATCAGATCCCTCACACATCAGATCACACACATCAGATCACACACATCAGATCACACACACATCAGATCACACGCACATCAGATCACACAAACATCATATCACACACATCAGATCACACACATCAGATCACACACACACATCAGATCACACAAATCAGATCACACACACGTCAGATCACACACACATCAGATCACTCACACATCAGATCACACACACATCAGATCACACACACATCAGATCCCTCACACATCAGATCCCACACATCAAATCACTCACACACATCAGATCACACGCACATCAAATTACACACACATCAGATCACACACATCAGATCACCCACACATCAGATCACACACACATTAGATCACACACACATCAGATCACACACACAATTACACATCAGATTGCACACACACACACACTCACCACATCCCGCGATATTGATTGCTTCTTGGCAGATAAAGGACCTGTGACACTGTGCACTGTGCAGTGAAGCTTCCAGGATCTGCTGGTGGAATATATCATAGACACAAGAGAGTCCCCTGCTGGCTGGAAGTGGTGGGTGTGTGTGGGCGTGATTGTATGTGCAATATGTGGTGTGTGTATGTAATCTGATATGTGAGTGTATGTAATCTGATATGTAAGTGTATGCAATCTGATGTGTGAGTGTATGCAATCTTATTTGTGAGTGTATGCAATCTGATGTGTGAGTGTATGCAATCTTATTTGTGAGTATATGCAATCTGATGTGTGAGTGTATGCAATCTGGTGTGTGTGTGTATGCAATCTTATGTTTTAGTGTGTGTGTGTGTGTGTGTGTGTGTTTGTGTGATTCAATGTGTGTGTCAGCCAGAAGTAGGGGAGGTTGGCATGCAGCATACCTGGGAGCACCCGCTGAGGATCGCAGGAGGACCTGGGAGCCACGCAGATGTCCGGGGTCTGGTAAGTATGACGATCCTGGGAATGGGGATATGCATATTTTTGGGGGGTAAACTTACCCCAAACCATATATCCCCAAAAATAAGCCCTCCTCCAAAAATAAGACCAGGTACTTTTTTCGGGGCAAAAAAAAAATATAAGACAGTGTTTTATTTTTGGGGGAACAGGGTCGTTTGTAAGGAACATTGACGTTTTGGAGATTCTTTAGTAATTGTCCATATTTCCTCCACTTAATAGTAAGGTGGCCAATGATAGCTGGGTAAGACAGCAGCTCACATCTAAAAAATTCTAAAAACTAAACATAGTATTTATATAAGACACAGGCTTACCTTACATAAATTCCAACATATTAAAGAAAAAGGTTTCATTTGTCTCTGAAGTGTGTGTCCATGAAAAGCAGTGAATTATGATAATATAAATCATATGGCCGGACTCACACTTTGAGTGACAGTCAAATTTCATGCAAGTATTAAATGTCTGAACCTAATGCTTTCCACAGTCTTCCAAAGTGATTTAATATTTAGGCTGCCAGTCAAAAGGCTTAATAAACAATGCAAGATTCACAAGTTTAGAATTGTTCTGTATGAGCTGAACGATCATAAATGGACCAAAGAGGAACAAAAATGGGAGAGAATAGAAAACACACAAAGGGCTGTGTATCAGAAGTGAAAAAATACATTAGAATAAAAAGAGATCATGTATTTCTTTCTGTAGCCGTCATTGAGACGTTCCCTATGTGTCAAGTTCGTCTCTCTGTTTTTAGAAACCAGTGACAGTCTTTGGACTGCAGGTTCTCATCTGGCTCTTTACATTTAAATGGGTTATATTTCTCTTAGTACTGAAGGGGTTAAATGTCAGTTTTTTTCTTGCAGCTCTTCCAAGCAGTTCCTAGCTGAGTGTTTCAGCTGCACTTACTTTGTAGTCACGCCCTTCATGTTTAAATAGTGGTGTAGCCCAGCAATCCCTGCTGAAGATACAAAGCCATTTGGTCTCTGGCCGCCTTGGAGGAAGGCTCTGCTTTGGAGTTTTCCTGTTCTCAGGCTTTATCCTTTTGGTGCTTTTGCTCTTGTTTGTCTTAACTTACCTTGTGTCTGGTTAGTGCAGTGATAGGGTCTAGCGTACCTCACTTGCCCTCCACTAGTCAGGGCACCTATAGGGTCTTCTTAGAGTCTCAGGTTTCTGTTCGGTGGCAGTTGAGGAGACTGTATATGGACTGGCTAGGAGAGTAGAGACAGCTACAGGTGAAGATAGGAGTTATCCCACCATTCCCTCTCACTAGTTCCAGGATCCCTCACTGTTATTGTGTACCCCAGAGCCCCCTTTGTTTGTTCTGTTTTGTTGCACATCAGATGCATGCAGGTCTGAACGCTCCCACCACCCTTGTCTTACCCGGCAAGCTTGACAGTATGTCAATATTTGCTGGGGGAATTACATATCTGTCTTTACTTCATTACCTCTGACCACTTTTGTCATTCCCAGTCCCTCAACCCAAACCTGTAGAATCATCTAATATAGAGGTTCCAACCCTTCGAGCCACATTCAGCTTTGAGAGAGGGTCGCGAGCCACATTCACCTCCTGCGCCACTAACAGTAGTGACACTCAGAGCTCACAATAGAAGTATAATGACAGTCAAACTTTTCAAGCGATATCAAGCTGAAGCAGTATATCAAGATCCATGGGTTCCAAGATCTGCTCTTCTGTGCAGGTCTACTCACAAAAGCCACCATGTGGAGACCTGTTCTTCATAGCTGTTTGCTAGACCTGGTGCTAATGCACCGAGCTTGAAATTAGCCATCAGCCACACATCACAAGTTCACGATCCACATGTAGCCTCTTACTAGATTCTATAGATCACTCAAAAATCCAAACTGAGCTTCATAACTAAAATTGTAAGACATTGAAGATGGGAGCTTGTTGTTCTGACATAAAGGCCCAACCCTTATGAATAAAGGGTTAAAAGGGTGGCACAAGACTTCTTTTTCTTACAAGGGTCCTAAAATCAAACAGGTAGGTAGTTGCTAACAGACTCAACTACCTACCTGACTGTTGAACCTGGCACCGGCACAGAGTTTTCATCGACCACTTTGGCAGGAGATTGAGCTGCTTCATCTCAACAGAGCAGCTTTTCTTCCTCTGGACTGTTATATCTATGGGGCATGACTGCTGACGTCATGCTGATTGACAGTCGGCTTAAGCAGCGCGTAGCCGGATGTCAATTGGTATAACGATGGTAGGCATTTCCTGCCAACATAGCAGAGGGGAGAAGAAACTGCTGCTCTGTCAAACTGATGCAAGCGGAAGCTGTTGAGTTACAGGAGTTGTAGTCTGTGACTGCTCTCAGCCGGCAGACAACAGCACAAAGCACAACTGGCAGGTAGTTACCAACTACCTCCCTATGAGTTTTTAGGCACAGTATAACCAAAAATGTATCTGACTACCCCTTGAAATGAAACAATACTGTCTAGAAGAAGCTTCGGATTTTAGCGGACACTGAATTCGATAGAAAAACAGAACGCAGTAAGCTCACACTAGTTGATAATGTTGACTCACATGGATAATGCTCTCAACATCATCCATTGTGCGGTCTTCTATTTCTCAATGCAGAACAGAAATGGAGCATACGCAGGATGTTCTGTTCTGCCCATGTGCTGGTCCAAAACTCAGTTCAGTAATAAATTCTCTTCATTATGCTCATGTGCTGGTTCTTTTAAGTATCACACATACCTGAAGAAGGCTGGATGAAGCCGAAACGCGTTGTGTTTTAAAATGAATTTTTCCTTTATTTTATTCTTCTAGTACTTCTTTTAAGTAATTTTTCCATTCAGTTACATGTGCTATTGTGGAACCTTGACAGCGGCATTTAAGCTCTGCCATCCAGCCAGATGTTAGTTTAGGCAGCCATCAGCTTTCTTACGAATCAAATTCAGGTACCCAATAGGCTGCTATGACAGTCAAGGGCCGGTTGAACACACCTGTTCCGGTCATGTGATCTCCTCTGTGTCTTCCAGCCTGTACCCAGAATCATTGAAGACAGAATTTTTTACTATATACTATGGTACTGCTGTATATAGGACCAGCAATTAAACAATCTCAGGTTCAAGTCCTCTAAGGGGACCAACATAGGGAAGAAAAAAGTTTTTAAAATATATAAAAATTCGAATCACCCCTTTTTCCACAGTTAATAAAGATATGTAAAATATACACATAGTTGGCATCAACAAGTTCCGAAAAGTCTGATCAATGTACATATGAAATCAATTAATCCAATCTGTAAAACCGGTCCAAAGAAAAAAAAACTTGAGGACTTTTAGTTGCCCTAACTCAAGAAGAATGCAATATGAAGCAATCAAAGCCTAAAATAGTATTGATAAAAATATCAGTTTAACACGAAAAAATAAGCCCTCACGCAGTTCCATCGACGGAAAATACAAATGGATGGGTGGACATGAAGTAGGCCAGAAGTCAAGAAAAAAGGTCAGTGAAGGCTGACATGAAGTGGAACAGAAGGCAAAAAAAGGGTGAATGAGGGTGGACATGAAGTGGACCAGAAGGCAAGAAAAAGGATCAGAAGTGACCAATTGCTGGGTCTCACTGACCCATTTTTCTGCCGCTTCAACCAACGCTCGGAATGCCTCATTGGTCCTGGTGGTGTCTTCTCACCATCTATTTGCCTCTATGGTGGTGCCTCCTCAAACACCAAATACCTTTGTGGTCCTAGTGTTGCCTCTCTAATAGGGCTATTATTCACTGTGTAACCTACACTCTTTTTTGAGGGTTTTCTAAAGTTTTGGAAATTTGCGCAAAAGGGAATGATTGTTCTATTATAGCAAAATAACAGTTGACCATTGTGCTCCCTGCATCTCCCCCAGTACTGTTCTGATGGGCTGGCCACTATTGGATAACCTCTTTTTCAATGTTACTAAATATGTCTAGTAAAATAAAAGCATACCTACCTCTAGAGAGGGGTCATACTCCGAGTGCTGTGTACACCGCAATCTCGCATCATTGTCATGTCACGTAAGCACCGTACCATAGCAGCATCCGCCGATAGACTACAACACTTGGAGCAGTGCCCATCCGGAAGGTAGGGTGCTTATTTTTTACAAGACTTTAGGAACATTGAATTGGGTTGTCCACAGTCGAGAAGCTTCTTAACCGTATGGATGAGGAGTATTTGTAACATGTGACGCTACTGGGCAATAATAATGTTTTATTTAAAAAGGTGGTCTCCTAACATATATCATGGTGATAAGAATTTACGTAAATTTTATTCTACGATTTTTATTGTTTTTGTATATTTTTGCATTATTCTTCTCTATAAAGAACCAACAGACTCGTATTCCTCTACATTGCCATTTATTTCAATTCTACCTCACCCGTTAGACTTTCGACTTTTGTGTTTCTCCTTTTCGTGAACTTTATTTCATGCTACGTGGAAATCCTCAGTGGAGACATCTTCACTTGTGTGACCAGTTAGTCTATTCGTGCTCCTGTCACTGTTGGGCAGGTTATCTCAGGTAGATTTGTCTGACATATCCATGTACCCTGCAGGCAATATTCTATTTTAATGGTTTAGTAACTGCTGCAGATAAACATCTGGGAAGAAAGTTTGATATCTCAAGGGTTCTTACTTTGTATTCATCTAAATGTCTACTGTTAGGAAGACCCCAATGTATCCCAGTTGCATAACAGTCATATTTTTTATTCTTTTGTGGGGTATGCTCATCTGAACCAAGGAAATTCTTCTCGTAAAACCCATTCTTTAAATGTCACAGTTGCTTGAACTGAAAATTGAGCTTTTCATGACCACAAATTGTGTCCATAACTGGCTCCATGAGAAGCTCCGTGTGCTCGTCAGCATTATGGATGGGTTCTGGATCTGCCTTTACATTGCATGCATTATTCTTGTCTGAAAAATGAACTAAAGTAGTATTTGCTATGATTTTTTTTCATGAAGAACATCAGTATGTGGGGCCCATTATTCTGTATGGAGGACTATGTGGGGCCCATTATTCTGTATGTAGGACTATATAAAGCCTATTATTCTGTATGGAGGGCTATGTGGGCTCATTATCCTGTATGGATGACTATATGGGGCCCATTATGCTGTATGGAGGACTATGTGGGCTCATTATCCTGTATGGATGACTATGTGAGGCCCATTATTCTGTATGGAGGACTATGTGGGGGCCATTATTCTGTATGGAGGACTATGTGGGCTCATTATCCTGTATGGATGACTATGTGAGGCCGATTATTCTGTATGTAGGACTGTATAAGGCCCATTATTCTGTATGGAGGACTATGTGGGGCCAATTATTCTGTATGGAGGGCTATGTAGAGCCCATTATTCTGTATGGAAGGCTATGTGGGGACCATTATTCTGTATGGAGGGCTATGTGGGGACCATTATTCTGTATGGAGGGCTATGTGGGGCCCATTATTCTGTATGGAGGGCTATGTTGGGCCCATTATTCTGTATGGAGGGCTATGTGGGGCCCATTATTCTGTATGGAGGGCTATGTGGGGCACATTATTCTGTATGGATGACTATGTGGGGCCCATTATTCTGGATGTAGGACTATATAAGGCCGATTATTCTGTATGGAGGGCTATGTAGGGCACATTATTCTCTATGGAGG
Organism: Anomaloglossus baeobatrachus; assembly: GCF_048569485.1. Taxonomy (NCBI): domain Eukaryota; kingdom Metazoa; phylum Chordata; class Amphibia; order Anura; family Aromobatidae; genus Anomaloglossus; species Anomaloglossus baeobatrachus. The sequence goes on along the minus strand of NC_134362.1, from coordinate 177,332,560 downwards.
ACTATGTGAGGCCCATTATTCTATATGGAGGACTATGTGGAGCCCATTATTCTATATGGAGGACTATGTGGAGCCCATTATTCTGTATGGAGGACTATGTAGAGCCCATTATTCTGTATGGAGGACTATGTAGAGCTCATCATTCTGTATGGAAGACTATGTGGACCACATTATTCTGTATGGAGGGCTATGTGGAGGCCATTATTCTGTGTGGAGGGATATGTGGGGCCCATTACTCTGTATGGAGGGCTATGTGAGGCCCGTTATTACGTATGAAGGACTATGTGGGCCCCATTATTCTGTATGAAGGGCTATTTGGGGCCCATTATCCTGGATAGAAGACTATGTGGGGCCATTCTCTATTAAGGACTATATGTGGCCCATTATTCTATATGGAGTACTATATGGAGCCCATTATTCTGTATGAAAGACTATGTGGGCCCCATTATTCTGTAAAGAAGGCTATGTAGGGTCCTTTATTCTGCATAGAGGGCTATGTAGGGCACAGTAGTCTGTATGTTGGGAAGTAATGCTAATAAAGAAGGATCACCTATTGAAAAAGTGTGAATGCTACTGAAAAGGAGTGGAATGGCAAAGTAAGTAATAACAGAATCAGGAAACAAGATTGGTATGTGCAAAATTGTTTTAGACTTGCACAGATTTGTGTAAAGTAAAACTTGATTGATGTCAGGCAGGTTGCTTTACATATGAGATTTAAACTTAATGGTATTGACGATTAATTTTTACCAGTGGCCGGTCTTGACGATCAGCTCATGGATTCTACTGGAACACAACAGCACCTTCAAAACTATAGTGGCCACCGCGAGTACTGCACATCAAAAGTCAATTAAAAAAAGTAGGGGCCAACCTCTTTAATGATAATATTTACAAACAAACATCACGAGGCTTTGTAACAACATTCTTCTAATTTGTTAGGAAAGTTTTCTAGTTTCTCAAGTCACAACTAACCAGTGATGAGTTCTAGAAACGAAAAGATTGTCTAATCCTCGTCCAATTATGCTATTTTCCTAAGTCTCAATTATTTTATTTCGCCTTTATTGCTCATTTAAATGGTGAGATGTGATGCAAACACAAGCCTCATTTGCTTACACAACAACCCCTTTCTTATAATGCATGGATTTACAAACATCTTAAATATTCAATGTTCACTAATTTGGGTAAATTGAGAGACAACACAAACACATCACCATGTTAATTCATTATGTTGATGCCTTCTGCTTTGCTGCAGTCTTGGTATAGGATACGGAGGAAGACGTAATGTTGGCTGGAAGTATAAAATAATCTCAGTGTAAACAACGTGAATGTAAATGTACAATGCCCGGCCGACGTATACATCACACTGTCCCCCCGTTGAGGAATGTGCAGAAACTAGGAAAAAAGCAATTTTCTAGCTGTAAATTGGAATGCCTGCCAACCAGTTAAATGCTGTACCACCAATTAGTGGCTGATTCCTCTTGGGTATTAGAAGACTGGAAGTTTTCATAGACATTATTGTAATTTTATTCTGTATGCACAATATTCTTAAAGAGAAAAATGCCAATGAAATGATGAAATGTAACTCAACATCAGCATGCTTTGTAGAAAAAAATGTTATTATGTGCAGTTATCAACATCCGTCTATCTAATATATATCTCTATCTATCTATCCCTCTATCTATCATCTATCTATACCTCTATCTATCCCTCTATCTATCTATCTATCTATCTATCTATCTATCTATCTATCCCTCTATCTATCTAGCATCTATCTAGCATCTATCTATCTATCCCTCTATCTATCTTTCATCTATCTATCTATCTATCTATCCCTCTATCTATCATCTATCTATCTAGCATCTATCTATCTATCTATCTATCTATCTATCTATGTATCTATCCTTCTATCTATCTGTCCTTCTATCTATCTATCTATCTATCTATCCCTCTAGCTATCTATCAATCTATCTATCTATGTATCTATCCTTCTATCTATCTATCTATCTATCTATCTATCTATCTATCTATGTATCTAACCCTCTATCTATCTATCTATCTATCTATGTATCTATCCTTCTATCTATCTATCTATCTATCCCTCTATCTATCTAGCATCTATCTATCATCTATCTATCTATCCCTCTATCTATCTTTCATCTATCTATCTATCTATCTATCCCTCTATCTATCTATCATCTATCTATCTAGCATCTATCTATCTATCTATCTATCTATCTATCTATCTATCTATGTATCTATCCTTCTATCTATCTGTCCTTCTATCTATCTATCTATCTATCTATCTATCTATCTATCTATCTATCTATCTATCTATCTATGTATCTATCTATCTATCTATCTATCTATCTATGTATCTAACCCTCTATCTATCTATCTATCTATCTATCTATCTATCTATCTATCTATCTATCTATGTATCTAACCCTCTATCTATCTATCTATCTATCTATCTATCTATCTATCTATCTATCTATCTATCTATGTATCTATCCCTCTATCTATCTATCTATCTATCTATCTATCTATCTATCCCTCTATCTATCTATCTATCTATCTATCAAATCAAATCAAATCAAATCAAATCAAATAAGCTTTATTGGCAGGACCAAATACAAATTAGTTTTGCCAAAGCAAGTGTACATTAGGGGCTGGGGCTGTGGGGATGGTGGGTGGGGACTGTAGGAAGGATGGATGGGGCTCATCCAGGGTGGGGACTGTGGGGGCACTTCTAGGATGGGGGCTATGGAAGTCCATGGCTTATGATGGGGCATATCCACGGTGGGGACTGTGGTAACGGTGGATGGGACATATCCAGGGTGGGGATTGGGGGGGCCACATCTGGGATGGGGGGCTATGGAAGTCCATGACTTATCATAGTTCTCTTTCTCGAAGTCTATGGCATTCGCTCACATACTGCGCTGCTATCTCCACTGCGCTCTCTTCTTCCCCCAGCAGGATATATATTTTCTCTTCCTCCTTCATGGAGCTGAAATCCGGGAAGAGATGGGAGAGTCTCCTGAAGTGAGTGTCCCTCACTGCTGAGTACTTGGTGCAGTGTAGCAGGAAGTGGGTTTCATCCTCCAGGGCCTCCAGGTCACAGTGTTGGCACAGTCTGTCCTCCCTGGGCTTGTAGCTCTGCTTGTGACGTCCGGATTCGATGGCTAGACTGTGGGCACTGAGTCTATATCGGCTCAGGGTCCTGCGGTCTCTGGGGTCCGGGATTTTCTCCAGATACGGGGCCAGTCTGTAGTCTCTCTGTAGTCTCTGGTACGTGGTCAGTTTCTGTGAGGTGTTGATGTCGGTCCTCCAGTCACTGACATACCTCTCCTGGCCCTCGTCTACCATCTTCCTGATTCTGGTTCTTGTCAGGCTGCTGTGATTGGTTATTTTGTCCAGTTGGGTTTGGGAGGGCTGTGCCCGGGGTCCTGGTTCATCTGGCCCACGTATATATATCAGAGCTTTGTGGTGATGGGAGTTTGGATTGCTACTCTGTAGGTGAGCCTGAAATGATAGTGACCTCTTCAGAGCTGCTAGGTGTAGAGGGAATCTGCCCAGCTCAGCTCGACAGGCACTGTTGGAGGTGCTTCGATGGACCTGGAGAAGGTGCTTACAGAATTCCAGGTGGAATATTTCTGTTGGGCTGGAATCCCACCTTGACCAATCTGGGTAAGTGTGAGGGCCCCAGACTTCGCTGCCGTACAGGAGGATTGGGGCAATGATGGAATCGAAGATTTTTAGCCAGACCCTCACTGGTGGCTTCAGATGATACAATGTCCTTCGGATGGCATAAAAGGTTTTGCAGGCCTTGTTTTTCAGGGTCTCTATGGCTTGTTTGAAGCTCCCTGACTGGTGAATTTCCAGGCCCAAGTAGGTGTATTTGTCTGTTCCTGTTAGAGTGTAGCCGTTTAGGACAAATGAAGGATGCTGGTCAAATCTTCTTTTTCTCTTCTGGAACATCTATCTATCCCTCTATCTATCCCTCTATCTATCTATCTATCTATCCCTCTATCTATCCCTCTATCTATCTAGCATCTATCTATCATCTATCTATCTATCCCTCTATCTATCATCTATCTATCTATCTATCTATCTATCCCTCTATCTATCTATCTATCATCTATCTATCTAGCATCTATCTATCTATCTATCTATATATCCATCTATCTATCTATCTATCCCTCTATCTATCTATCTATCTATCTATCTATCTATCCCTCTATCTATCCCTCTATCTATCTATCTATCTATCCCTCTATCTATCCCTCTATCTATCTAGCATCTATCTATCATCTATCTATCTATCCCTCTATCTATCATCTATCTATCTATCTATCTATCTATCCCTCTATCTATCTATCATCTATCTATCTAGCATCTATCTATCTATCTATCTATCTATCTATCTATCTATCTATCTATCTATCTATGTATCTATCCTTCTATCTATCTATCCTTCTATCTATCTATCTATCCCTCTAGCTATCTATCCATCTATCTATCTATCTATGTATCTATCCTTCTATCTATCTATCTATCTATCTATCTATCTATCTATCTATCTATCTATCTATGTATCTATCCCTCTATCTATCTATCTATCTATCCATCTATCTATCTATCTATCTATCTATCCCTCTTTCTATCTATTTATCTATTCCTCTATCTATCTATCTATCTATCATCTATCTATCCCTCTATCTATCTATCTATCTATCTATCTATGTATCTATCCTTCTATCTATCTTTCTATCTATCCCTCTAACTATCTATTTATCTATTCCTCTATCTATGTATCTATCTATCTAATATATATCTCTATCTATTCATCCATCCATCCATCCATCCATCCATCTATCTATCTATCTATCTAATATATCTCTATCTACCAAACTGTACACCAGGCACAATTCATCCATCAGATGCTAAATAGAGAAGTGTGATTCGTCACCGCACAAAGCATGTTTCTACTGCTCAATAGTCAATTGGTGGCAGCTTTGCACCACTCCATTGTGCTTGGTGATGTACGGCTCAGCATTGTGCTTGGTGATGTACGGCTCAGCATTGTGCTTGGTGATGTACGGCTCAGCATTGTGCTTGGTGATGTACGGCTCAGCATTGTGCTTGGTGATGTACGGCTCGGCATTGTGCTTGGTGATGTACGGCTCGGCATTGTGCTTGGTGATGTACGGCTCGGCATTGTGCTTGGTGATCAATGGCTCAGCATTGTGCTTGGTGATGTACGGCTCGGCATTGTGCTTGGTGATGTATGACTCGGCATTGTGCTTGGTGATGCACGGCTCGGCATTGTACTTGGTGATGTATGGCTCTGCACTGTGCTTGGTGATGTACGGCTCAGCATTCTGCTTGGTGATGTACGGCTCGGCATTGTGCTTGGTGATGTACGGCTCAGCATTGTGCTTGGTGATGTACAGCTCAGCATTATGCTCGGTGATGTACGGCTCAGCATTGCTCTTGGTGATGTATGACTCGGCATTGTGCTTGGTGATGAATGGCTCAGCATTGTGCTTGGTGATGTATGGCTCGGCATTGTGCTTGGTGATATATGGCTCGGCATTGTGCTTGGTGATGTATGGCTCAGCATTGTTCTTGGTGATGTACGGCTCGACATTGTTCTTGGTGATGTATGACTCAGCATTGTGCTTGGTGATGAATGGCTCAGCATTGTGCTTGGTGATGTATGGCTCGGCATTGTGCTTGGTGATATACGGCTCAGTATTGTGCTTAGTGATGTACTGCTCAGCATTGTGCTTGGTGATGTACGGCTCAGCATTATACTTGGTGATGTATGGCTCGGCATTGTGCTTGATGATGTATGGCTCGGCATTGTGCTTGGTGATGTACGGCTCAGCATTGTGCTTGGTGATACGGCTCAGCATTGTGCTTGGTGATGTACGGCTCAGCATTGTTCTTGGTGATGTATGACTCGGCATTGTGCTTGGTGATCAATGGCTCAGCATTGTGCTTGGTGATGTACGGCTCGGCATTGTGCTTGGTGATGTATGGCTCGGCATTGTGCTTGGTGATGTACGGCTCAGCATTGTGCTTGGTGATAGAGGGGAGCCAGCACGATCTGAAATTGGCATGCATAATATAAAAAGTGAAAATTCACAGATTTATTCCAACTGTACTACAATAAAAAAATGAGATTTTTAGCAAATAATTGATCAATTTTTTGAGCCACCCCTGCCAACGTCACGGCAAATCTCAATAGGGGGGTCCTACTCTACATTCTGTATTTCATGTGCCATGCGGCCTCCTAGATAAAGTTAAAAGCAGAACCATAATAGAGCACACATACCTGCAACCTGTATATAGCCGCTTCCATGTTGCAAAAAAGGCACTTGTGGATAGAGACCAGCCCATGTCCCAGCATGTGGAGCAAGCTCTGCACCATACCAGGACTATATCAGAACTGATCCTCCCAGTGCCAAACAGCACCCATTGATAAAGGCGGACCAGATCCAAGATGGTGCTTAATTAGCATTGCCTGTGGAAAGGGGTGAGGTAACTGAATCTGAACAGCTACCAACAGGAGGAATACATAGCAAACCAAAATCAGGCGTGCATGGCATGGTGGTGACCGGCCACCAGAATTTGTAGCATAACTACGACCAAACAGAGAGAGAGGGGAGCCAGCACGATCTGAAATTGGCATGCATAATATAAAAAGTGAAAATTCACAGATTTATTCCAACTGTACTACAATAAAAAAATGAGATTTTTAGCAAATAATTGATCAATTTTTTGAGCCACCCCTGCCAACGTCACGGCAAATCTCAATAGGGGGGTCCTACTCTACATTCTGTATTTCATGTGCCATGCGGCCTCCTAGATAAAGTTAAAAGCAGAACCATAATAGAGCACACATACCTGTAACCTGTATATAACCGCTTCTATGTTGCAAAAAAGGCACTTGTGGATAGAGACCAGCCCAGGTCCCAGCATGTGGAGCAAGCTCTGCACCATACCAGGACTATATCAGAACTGATCCTCCCAGTGCCAAACAGCAAATTGTGCTTGGTGATGTACGGCTCAGCATTATGCTCGGTGATGTACGGCTCAGCATTGCTCTTGGTGATGTATGACTCGGCATTGTGCTTGGTGATGAATGGCTCAGCATTGTGCTTGGTGATGTATGGCTCGGCATTGTGCTTGGTGATATATGGCTTGGCATTGTGCTTGGTGATGTATGGCTCAGCATTGTTCTTGGTGATGTACGGCTCAGCATTGTGCTTGGTGATGTACTGCTCAGCATTGTGCTTGGTGATGTATGGCTCAGCATTGTGGTTGGTGATGTACGGCTCGGCATTATGCTTGGTGATGTACGGCTCGGCATTGTGCTTGGTGATGTATGGTTCGGCATTGTACTTGGTGATGTATGGCTCGGCATTGTGCTTGGTGATGTGTGGCTCGGCATTGTGCTTGGTGATGTATTGCTCGGCATTGTGGTTGGTGGTGTATGGCTCGGTATTGTGCTTGGTGATGTGTGGCTCGGCATTGTGCTTGGTGATGTATTGCTCGGCATTGTATTTGGTGATGTATGGCTCGGCATTGTGCTTGGTGATGTATGGTTCAGCATAGTGCTTGGTGATGTATGGCTCGGCATTGTGGTTGGTGGTGTATGGCTCCGCATTGTACTTGGTGATGTACGGCTCGGCATTGTGGTTGGTGGTGTATGGCTCCGCATTGTACTTGGTGATGTATGGCTCGGCATTGTGGTTGGTGGTGTATGGCTCCGCATTGTACTTTATGATGTATGGCTCGGCATTGTGCTTGGTGATGTATGGTTCAGCATAGTGCTTGGTGATGTATGGCTCGGCATTGTGCTTGGTGATGTATGGCTCGGCATTGTGCTTGATGATGTATGGCTCGGCATTGTGCTTGGTGATGTATGGCTCGGCATTGTGCTTGGTGATGTTTGACTCAGCATTGTGCTTGGTGATGTACGGCTCGGCATTGTGCTTGGTGATGTATGGCTCGGCATTGTGCTTGGTGATGTATGGTTCAGCATAGTGCTTGGTGATGTATGGCTCGGCATTGTACTTGGTGATGTATGGCTCGGCATTGTGCTTGGTGATGTACGGCTCGGCATTGTGCTTGGTGATGTTTGACTCAGCATTGTGCTTGGTGATGTATGGCTCGGCATTGTGCCTGGTGATATACGGCTCAGCATTGTGCTTTGTGGTGTATGGTTAGGCATTGCGCTTGGTGATGTAAGGCTTGGCATTGTGCTTGGTGATGTATGGCTCAGCATTGTGCTTGGTGATGAATGGCTCGGCATTGTGCTTGGTGATGGGCGGCTCGGTATTGTGCCTGGTGATGTACGGCTGCTGCAGCTGCTCAGCCATGAAACTCTCGATGAGCGCAGTGTTTGTGCTGATGTTACCAGAAGAGGTCTGGACTCTTTAGTTATGGGGTCAGCAGAGCGTTGTTGACTTTTGTGCCTCTGTTCTTCAGCACCCCCACTCTGTAACATTACGGGGTCTCCACTTTGTGGCTGTGTGGCTGTGGTTCCTTCCACTTTGCAATAATATCACTCACAGGTGATGGGGGAAGATTTTGGAGGGAATACATGGACTTGTTGCTCCCGTGGCTCCTATTAAAGGACCGAGCTGGTATCGGTGAGGTCTGCACCACTGGCCATTCTATCACATAGTAATAAAGGCAGACAGCATGCCAAAGGGCTGAAGGTTATACACAAAGTAGAGAGGGGCTCAATGTTATATATCAGGGATGAGGGACCAGATGTTATACACCGGGGGTGAAGGGCTGGGGGTTGTACACCGGGTGGTAAGGGGCTGGAGGTTATATACCAATGGAAGAGAATGTAGATGCTATACCCCAGGGGGTGATGGGCCGGATGTTATATACTGGGGAGCAAGGGGCCGGACATTATACACTAGCGATGAGGAGCTGGATGTTATATACCGGGGTTGGTATCTCAGGGGTTATACACCAAAGGGCAAGAGGCCAGATGATATATACTGGGAACAAAGGGGCTGGATCTTTTTTTGCATCAAATGGAAGGGTGGATAGTCCCAATATACATAGATTATATGATTTGTCTAGACATTACAGTACGAGAGCATGGAAATTGAACGATTATCGTGAACGAACATTCTTAGGAAGCTTTGTACCATGATTTTATGACAGTGTCATCGTTATGTTCAAACTGTTCTTCGGGTGAAATGATCTTTTGTTCTGCAGAAAATACCATTGTTCTCGGCATCGCAACGTGCTTCACAAACAAGACTTGTGCTACCAACAACAATGGCAGCTGATGCATACTGAACGATCTTTTGCAGGTCGATAGTGCAATCCGCCTAAACATTGGCGTACTAAACAACTATCGATCGGCAAGTTTAGTACCGTCGGTTGTTAAAGGGAACCAATCATCAGGATTTTTGTATATAAGCTAAAGCCAGTGCTATACTGATGCTATCAGGCTGATTCTGTACATAACTTTAGTTGTGAAATTGGATTGGTTTAGGTTTTGAAATCCAAGAAAGTAAAGTTTATAAAATCAGCAGTTTCTTGAGTGACAGCAGCTGAGGATCAGATAATATCTGGGAGGTATTCATAGTTATCGCTTCACCCTGTTAGAATTAGCATAAGTATTATACAAATGATTTAATGTTTCACTTGCAGGACCTGTGCTGAGGTCATAGTCATTCAAAATGGAGTAGAGAAGGGGTTAACGCCACGTACCAGCCAAATGAAACTTTAGAGAAGTTGATGAATAATATCTTTCTTTTATTTCATCGGTCTACGCATTTCGAGATCGAAACCTCTTCTTCAGGACCAGTACATCAACAAAAGCAAAAGGCTTTTGTTGATGTACTGGTCCTGAGGAAGAGGTTTCGACCTCGAAACACGTAGACCGATGAAATAAAAGAAAGATATTCATCAACTTCTCTACAGTTTTATTTGGCTGATGCGCGGCGTTAACCCCTTCTCTACTCCATTTTGAATGCTCATCCACGTGGTGCTGCAGCAGACGCCATTATCTTATGCTTATCAGTGGTTGTGACTCTTACAACCTAATTAGGTGAGTGTATATCTCCTATATACTGACCTGTTAATCTGGTGTTACAATCTCAGCGCTTCTTATTTTTAGATTTAGAGGTCATAGTCATGTGAGTAGAAGGGGCGGGGCCTCAGTCAACATAAAAATGTTGCTTCCTGGTATCAGCTTTGTTGGCAGAGGTCCCGCCCCTTCTGGTCACATGAGTATGACCTCATACAGGTCCTGCAAGTCAAATAATAAGTCATTTGTATAATACTTATGCTGATTCTAACAGGGGGAGGGGATAACTATGAATACCCCTCAGATATTATCTGATCCTCAGCTGCTGTCACTCAAGAAGCTGCCGATTTTATAAACTTTACTTTCTTGGATTTCAAAACCTATATATCCGAGCTGACCCCTACAGGTATGTATAGAATCAGCCTGATAGTGCCAGTATAGCACTGGTTTTAGGTTATATAGGAAAATCCTGATGATTGGTTCCCTTTAAATGTAACCACATCTTAACTCTGGAGGCACATAGGTCTGCACATTAGCTGTGTACACAAAACTATACATATACATATAACTCTTTTTTTTGAGACATAGCTAATAGGGATGATCGAATACTTCGATTATTCGGCTTCGCGAATATTTTCCGAATACCTCGCCACTATTCGACTATTCGCGAATATTCGATGTGCAACGTAAGTCTATGGGAAACCCGAATAACAACTATTCCAAACTATTCGGGCTTCGCATAGACTTACATTGCGCATCGAAAAGTCGAATAGCGGCGAGGTATTTGGAAAATATTCGTGAAGCCGAATAATCGAAGTATTCGATCATCCCTAATAGCTAAACATTAACTTTTTTTTACCCAAATGGTAAATTTTAAATTTACCCATGATATACAATCTGTCCTGCTACATAAATATTTCTCAGTTTTTCCAATTCAAACTTTGCAAACAAATGCAAGTATTTTTCTAACACTACTTTTAAGTGCCTTTGTTAAACATATGCTAATTGCAATTGCAAGTGGCTGAGGAATACGGCTCCATTGTTCTAAAAATGAGGGTAATTATTTGCAAGTGTTACATTGTTCCTTAATAATAACAATTAAAACTAATTTGTGAATAAACTGGGAAGCACCTGGCATAGCAGGTTTTCCACTGTCTAATTAAATCATAAGGAAGTGTAAATTAATATTTGAGTGCACAGATCGCGATAATTCTTTATAAAATTTAATGGCGTAAATTAACCATTTCTTACAGACAGTTCTTAATAAGAAAACTAAGAACTCTCCTGGGAAGAATTAAAAAAAAAAAAGATAAATGTGATCAATAAAAGTGGAATTATCTATATTAATTCTTTTTCTTATACAAAACATATATTTTCTTTTTCAGACTAAAGCTAAGTGCAGATATTTATGCTTTTGATATTTCTCTTGCACAATATGGGGCCTTTATTACTTTCATTGTGCATCAATTGTGGCATAAAATGCGTAAAAAATTAAGCATTTGGTGGAAAATTGTCACAAACATTTTCAACTATTTATGTTTTAAAACAGTTTTTGAAATTTGGAAATCTGGCAAAATTCTAGATTGGAGTCACTTTGAATTTATTCTGTGTGGATTATGTTGCCAGTGATAGACATTTAATAAGTATAAAAGAAGTGAAGGCACTCACCGATCTTTGCTGTGCAGTGAAAACTTTTCATCACAGGTGGAAGTTACATGCTGTGGCAGTGGGCAGGAGGTGAGACGACGGCCGTTTCGCACTCTTTCACAGTGCTTCGACGGGTCTAACTGGTTAGACCCGTCGAAGCTCTGTGAAAGAGTGCGAAACGGCCATCGTCTGACGCGTTGTCCCATCTCACCCCCTCCAGCATGTAACTTCCACCTGTGATTAAAAGTTTTCACTGCAAAGCAAAGATCAGTGAGTGCCTTCACTTCTTTTACATTTATTTCTTGGACTGTTCTGGATCTTTGAATGAGTGCCACAAAGCTGTTGCAGGAACGTTTCTGCCATATCACCTTGATTGCTGGAGAAAAAAGTGCAATCATAACGCAGAGTGTGAATATTTGCCCCTGCAAAAGATATTTCTTATGTTGAGCAGTGCCCTAATTTTCCTTCTTAATTTCTTGACTAGTGATAGACATTTCTCTTACACCCCAAAATCCTGAGCAAAAAAAAGTCACACTCCCTAACTGTCTCGCTGTTTCCCTTCTTGCAGCTCTGATCTATTATTTCCTCTATATCTTCATTTTTTGGCTCCTCCAGAGTTAACTAGGCCTGACGTGACAGCACAATGTTGTGGTCATTGAGCTTGAATCAAATGATTAAAAAAATAATTTAATTTTTCTCAAACAGAATCACTCACCTCTACAGAAAAGAAGTGTTGTTGCTTACCATGAAAGCATGGGACTTGAAACAAAAAATTTGGTGAAAAATAAAATTCCACCGATTTATTAGGACTGGCATTTCTTACGCCAGTCTTAAGGAGGGCTGTACAGGAATGATGAGGGAAATCCATTGTTGTAAGGAGATTTTTGCAGGCATTGCCAAGAGTCATGGCGGGGTCATAATCTGTGGAAACTACAGATTCTGGCACTCTGCCTGCTAACTTCTCTGAGGTTTGTGATCAGTGTAGGGTGACACAGTCATTGACCCACAGATTTAGACAGGCTAGCAAGAGTTAATTTCTGTTGGGCTGTATATTAGTCTCTCTCACATGCTGTTTGGGAGCCAGTCGCATTCACTCACCTACTATGTATGCTATCTGGACTCTTCCATTAATGCCAGCTATAGCTTTCTTATACTGGTCTAGGTAGGTGTTTTCATACAGACTTACTGGTAGTTGTTGTGCATTATAGCTGTAATTGGTTGTGGTGTTAACCCTAGTACAGTGGAACCTCGCTTAACAAGTAACCTAGTTAGCAAGTATTTCGCTTAACAAGCAAAGCTTGCTGTAAATTTGTGACTCGGCTTCCGAGCAAGCTTTGCTGTACGAGCAAAATACTCACTGCACACACTTCCGGTTCCGTACATCCACCGCGCTCTGACCCGCTTGTAAAGTCCGCACAAACATGCACAAACACACACAAGCATACACACACACACAAACATGCACACACACACACACACACACACATATTATGCTCACCTTACCTTTTGTTCCATCACTGGCCTCATGGTTCTTGTAGTTCACCGCTACAGGATGTGAATCAAGGTAACCATCGCGATGAGGCAGGAACGTCCGCTGCCAGTCGCTACTCAAAGGCAGCACACTGGCCAATCAGAGACAAGTGGCTCCTGCCTTTGACGTCAGCACTCTGGCAGCGGAAATTCCTCCCTCGTCGCAATAATTACCCGATACACATCCTGTACCGGCAAACTGCAAGATCCAGGAGGCCGGTGATGGAACGGAAGGTAAGGTGAGCATAATATGTGTGTTTGCGCGTGTTTGTGTGTGTTTGTACGTTTTTGTGTGTATTTGTACGTGTGTGGAATGGCACAATAGGGGACCAGGATGAGACATTTAACAAGTTGTGGAACAAATTGTCTGCATTATAATGATTTCCTATGGGAAATCTTGCTTTGCTGAATGAGTAACTTGGTTAACAAGCGCAGTCCCAGAACGGATTTTTCTCGTTAACCAAGGTTCCACTGTAATCTTTTTGTTGCTGTATTCCTGCTCTTGCTTCATTCATTAGTCTATTTCTGTTTATTCCTGTGTTTGCCAGGAAGTGTAGATTGGGTGCAGGAATATGATGTAATAATTTCTGCATCAAATCCACATCTCTTGGCAAATAAATGCAGTTGTCTGCCAAGAGATTCCTGTCTTACCCAAGGTGAGGTCTCTGAGTTTACTGAGGTCAGATTACCTGCGATCACAGATGGAGGACCATGGGAACCTCCCACTGTGACCCCAACTAACCTGAGTGATGCCACCATGGCTCACTCAGTCTCTGCCTGAAATCCACAGTGTGCAGTCATGTTCTATCTTGGTGTGAATTCAGATGTAGCAGAGCTTGAATCATCGTGGGACCTTGTGTGGATTACGTCAGACCTGCAGGGGTGTTTTGGGGGTTAATAAAGTGGTGAAAGAGGGTCCTCTTTTGTCTTTTATGTCAAATGAAGGATTTTTTTGGTGTTTGTGTTTATTTCTTTTCACTTACAGTTTAGTAAAGAGGGGTCTCATAGATGCCTCCCATTACTAATCTAGGGCTTAGTGGTAGCCGTGAGATGCAATTAACCCCTTATTACCCCAATTGCCACCGTACTAGGGTAATTGGGAAGAGCCAGGTAAAGTTCCAGGACTGTCGCATCTAGTGGATGCAGTAATTATAAGCTGCTGTAGGCTGCTATTTTTAGGCTGGGGGTCCAATAAGCATGGGTCTCCCCAGCCTGATAATTCTAGCTCCTAGCTGGCTTTATCATGGCTGGATATAAAAATTAGGGGGGACCGCACGCCATTTTTTAAAATTATTTATTCAAATCATTTAAAAAAAAAAAAAAAAGCCGCATGTGGTTCCTTTTATTTTGATACACAGCCAAGATAAGCTCTGCTAGTTTTGCCGGTCGCTTGTGCAGTGTGAGCGGAGGCATTGTCTTGCAAGAACAAGATTCCTTTGGACAGCTTGCCGTGCCTTTTGGCCTTCAGCGCTGCCTTCAATAGATCCAAAAGTTCAATGTAATACCTTGCATTGATGGTGGAACCCTTTTGAAGGTAGTTTACTAGCAGCACGCTTTTCTTATCCCAGAACACAGAGGCCATCACCTTAGTGGCTGATTTTTGCATCCTGAACATCTTTGGATGAGGAGAACCACTGTGCCTCCACTCTTTTGACTGTTTCTTGTTTTCAGGGTCATACAAATAAATCCAGGTCTCCTCCATAGTGACCAGTCGATTCAGAAAGTTCTTATCAGTCCGGAAATGCTGACAAATGGACCGGGAAATATCCACTCGAATGCTTCTCTGATCTGTTGTCAAACATTTGGGGACCCACTTTGCAGATCACTTCCTCATGTCAAATGTAATGGATAATGTCACAAACACATTCACAGGAAATCCCCATGATGTCTGCTATTGCTTTAGCTTAAATTTATCGATTCGTTAGTATGAGGTTGTGCACAGCATCGACGATCTCCGGAACAACAACCCCTCTCGGTCGTCCAGGACGTTGCTCATCATTGGTGCTGAAGTGGATCGTTTTAAATTTGGCAACCCAGTTCATAACTGAGGAATATGAAGGGAATTGATCCCCCAATGTCTGCGACATATCACCATGAATATCCTTTGCGGACTTTCCTTGGAGAAACAAGACTTTTATCACTCCTCCGCTCTCAATTGCTGTGAATATCGCATTAGACTCCGCCATTTTGTTTTCCCGCGTGTGTAGAACACTGTTGCCATAAGCAACAATCACAAAATTTTGAAAACATATAATAGACACATAAGGCTTTCATATGATGTAACATTCATTACAATAGAAACAAAAAACGATCACAAAGCCAAAGACTTATTAGCAGCCCCTCGTACCGGTGTTAATCTTCCATCTTCAACCTCGGAGAAAGGTGACTGTGGTGGGGGTGGCAGATAGCGAGAAATGCTAAAGGGGCTCTATAATTACCAAAAAGAAGATTATTGCCTGAAATTTCAACGGAGAACAAGATCCTAATAATAAAAACGAAGAGATAAAGATTTGATAACCTGGCAGATTGGATATCAAGCTCTACAGATAACAGCGCTGTTAGGAATCTACGGCAATATTTTTTTTTATATCAAAAGATCATAAAGTCGTCATATCAATATTAACAGTGAATCTATTCTAAAAGGGAGAGAGAAGCGGGTCAAGTGTAGGTCAATATTGTATTAGCTGAAGAATTGCCCAATTATTCTAATGTGTTCTCAGTGAAACGCTATTTTTCAGATTTCCGTCACCGGGTTAGTAAACGAGAAACATGTACTTGAAATGTCATCAAACCTTATGACACCTGAAATGCAAAAATAAATCATTTTACCTGGAAAGGGAGAATCTGGATCCCGTTTTACACTTTTTTTTGTTATTCTCCATTTAAAAAGAATATTTTAAATGAAGGATGAGACTCATACACAATGCTAAGTGCCTATTTAAGTGCAATGCTTTCCCCGGGGCTTCCTGGCATTATTTTAAATTGATGGAACTAAATTTTATATTCAGTCATTTTAAGAGACAAGGGTATTAGGGAGGAATTTATAGATAATATGCTGACATATATTACAATTACTATTGATGGCAAAGACTAGGAGCCAGCAGCCCACTGGAAAAAGAGATACATGGCTTATTAATAGAGCCGGACTGGATTGGAGCTCTCTATTGAATTAGTAAGAGAAGAGCAGCGGAGCTCAGGTTTTATAAGAGTAGTACTGGTAGCCATTAGGAGAGATACATTTTTCATACCTGCTTAAAACTTTTTCACAGTACTGCAGTACTGTGCAAAAATTTTAGGCAGGTGTTGGGGGGGGGGGGGGGGAGGAGTAGGAAGTAAAAAGTAGTAGTAGTAGAAAAAAGTAGTAAAGTAGGAATGCTTACGAAAATAAAAGTGCTGATTAAGTTTATTTTTATTAACAAAGTGAAAAAAAACAAAGAAGAACGATCCCTGCCTTCCGTTCTTCTAGAGTAATTGCACACAGATTTTAAAGAGATTCCACAGGTAGCTTTCTCCAAACGTTTTGGAGAACTAACCTCACTTGTGCAAATCCTTCTGTCTCTTCATGTAATCCCAGACAGAATCTATTATAGGTTGAGATCAGACCCTATATATATATATATATATATATATATATATATATATATATATATATATATATATATATATATAATATCTAAAGTTGAGTGCATGTGTGTATGTATGTGTGTGTGTGTATGTCCGCTAAAGGAATCTGCACCGACGCATTTACAATCATGATATTTTGCACAGACGCCTCATGTGACTCAGGGAACGTCATAGACTATGTTTGGACGGGCAAATTTAACCCCACACTTTGCAGTTAGTCTCCAAAATCTTGCCTCCATTAGTCTGAATGGAGGTGGGAGATATAGGCTATTAATAGCAACTGTCAGTGGTTGCTATAGGAACATATTAAACTGTTAGTATAAGAAGCTTATGTGTGAGGTAATAAGATGTCGGTGGTGAGACGGATAGAGAGAGATAGAAAAAGATAGACAGACAAAGACACAGACAGACAGCCAGGCAAAGAGACAGCCGGGCAAAGAGACAGCCCTGGAAAAAGACAGATGGGCAAAGAGACAGACGGGCAAAGAGACAGACCTGGAAAGAGACAGCCCTGGAAGACACAGACGGGCAAAGAAACAGCCCTAGAAAGAGACAGCCCGTGAAAGAGACAGCCTTGAAAAGAGACATCTGGGCAAAGAGACAGCCCGGAAAAAAGAGAGCCCGGAAATGAGACACACTGAGAAAGAGACAGACTGGGAAAGAGACAGACTGGGAAAGCGACAGACTGGGAAAGAGACAGAAGGGGAAAGAGACAGACTGGGAAAGAGACAGACTGGGAAAGTGACAGACTGGGAAAGTGAAAGACTGGGAAAGTGACAGATGGGGAAAGAGACAGATGGGGAAAGAGACAGAAGGGGAAAGAGACAGACGGGGAAAGAGACAGATGGGGAAAGAGACAGATGGGGAAAGAGACAGCCCTGGAAGGAGACAGCCGGGCAAAGAGACAGCCCTGGAAAGAGACAGCCCTGGAAAGAGACAGACAAGGAAAGAGACAGACGAGGAAAGAGACAGACCAGGAAAGAGACAGACCTGGAAAGAGACAGACCTGGAAAGAGACAGCCCTGGAAAGAGACAGACGGGGAAAGAGACAGCACTGGTAAGAGACAGCCTGGCAAAGAGACAGCCTGGAAAGAGACAGCCATGGAAAGAGACAGCCCTGGAAAGAGACAGACGGGCAAAGAGACAGACGGGCAAAGAGACAGACGGGCAAAGAGACAGATGGGGAAAGAGACAGATCTGTAAAAAGACAGATAGGGAAAGAGACAGACCTGGAAAGAGACAGACCTGGAAAGAGACAGACCTGGAAAGAGAAAGCCCTGGAAAGAGACAGACGGGGAAAGAGACAGCACTGGTAAGAGACAGCCGGGCAAAGAGACAGCCTGGAAAGAGACAACCCTGGAAAGAGACAGCCCTGGAAAGAGACAGCCCTGGAAAGAGACAGACGGGCAAAGAGACAGACGGGCAAAGAGACAGACGGGGAAAGAGACAGACTGGGAAAGAGACAGACCAGAAAAGAGACAGACCAGGAAAGAGACAGCCCTGGAAAGAGACAGCCCTGGAAAGAGACAGACGGGGAAAGAGACAGCACTGGTAAGAGACAGCCGGGCAAAGAGACAGCCTGGAAAGAGACAGCCCTGGAAAGAGACAGACGGGCAAAGAGACAGACGGGGAAAGAGACAGACTGGAAAAGAGACAGACTGGGAAAGAGACAGATCTGGAAAGAGACAGATAGGGAAAGAGACAGACCTGGAAAGAGACAGACCTAGAAAGAAACAGCCCTGGAAAGAGACAGCCCTGGAAAGAGACAGCCCTGGAAAGAGACAGACGGGCAAAGAGACAGACGGGCAAAGAGACAGACGGGCAAAGAGACAGACGGGGAAAGAGACAGATGGGCAAAGAGACAGATGGGGAAAGAGACAGACTGGGAAAGAGACAGATCTGGAAAGATACAGCCCTGGAAAGAGACAGACGGGCAAAGAGACAGACGGGCAAAGAGACAAACGGGGAAAGAGACAGACGGGGAAAGAGACATACTGGGAAAGAGACAGATCTGGAAAAAGACAGACCTGGAAAGAGACAGACCTGGAAAGAGACAGACCTGGAAAGAGACAGACCTGGAAAGAGAAAGCCCTGGAAAGAGACAGACTGGGAAAGAGACAGATAGGGAAAGAGACAGACCTGGAAAGAGACAGCCCTGGAAAGAGACAGCCCTGGAAAGAGACAGCCCTGGAAAGAGAAAGCCCTAGAAAGAGACAGACTGGGAAAGAGACAGCACTGGTAAGAGACAGCCGGGCAAAGAGACAGCCCTGGAAAGAGACAGCCCTGGAAAGAGACAGCCCTGGAAAGAGATAGACGGGCAAAGAGACAGACGGGCAAAGAGACAGACGGTGAAAGAGACAGACCAGGAAAGAGACAGACCAGGAAAGAGACAGACCAGGAAAGAGACAGACCAGGAAAGAGACAGACCTGGAAAGAGACAACCCTGGAAAGAGACAGACGGGGAAAGAGACAGACGGGCAAAGAGACAGACGGGCAAAGAGACAGACGGGCAAAGAGACAGATGGGCAAAGAGACAGACGGGGAAAGAGACAGATCTGGAAAGAGACAGACCTGGAAAGAGACAGACCTGGAAAGAGACAGCCCTGGAAAGAGACAGACGGGGAAAGAGACAGACGGGCAAAGAGACAGACGGACAAAGAGACAGACGGGCAAAGAGACAGACGGGGAAAGAGACAGATCTGGAAAGAGACAGACCAGGAAAGAGACAGACCAGGAAAGAGACAGACCAGGAAAGAGACAGACCAGGAAAGAGACAGACGGGCAAAGATACAGACGGGCAAAGAGACAGACGGGCAAAGAGACAGACGGGCAAAGAGACAGACAGGGAAAGAAACAGATCTGGAAAGAGACAGACCAGGAAAGAGACAGAACTAGAAAGAGACAGCCCTGGAAAGAGACAGCCCTGGAAAGAGAAAGCCCTGGAAAGAGAAAGCCCTGGAAAGAGAAAGACTGGGAAAGAGACAGCACTGGTAAGAGACAGCCGGGCAAAGAGACAGCCCTGGAAAGAGACAGCCCTGGAAAGAGATAGACGGGCAAAGAGACAGACGGGCAAAGAGACAGACGGGCAAGGAGACAGACGGGGAAAGAGACAGACCAGGAAAGAGACAGACCAGGAAAGAGACAGACCTGGAAAGAGACAGACCTGGAAAGAGACAGACCTGGAAAGAGACAACCCTGGAAAGAGACAGACGGGGAAAGAGACAGACGGGCAAAGAGACAGATGGGCAAAGAGACAGACGGGCAAAGAGACAGATGGGCAAAGAGACAGACGGGGAAAGAGACAGATCTGGAAAGAGACAGACCTGGAAAGAGACAGCCCTGAAAAGAGACAGACGGGGAAAGAGACAGACGGGCAAAGAGACAGACGGGCAAAGAGACAGACGGGCAAAGAGACAAACGGGGAAAGAGACAGATCTGGAAAGAGACAGACCAGGAAAGAGACAGACCAGGAAAGAGACAGACGGGCAAAGAGACAGACGGGCAAAGAGACAGACGGGCAAAGAGACAAACGGGGAAAGAGACAGACGGGGAAAGAGACAGACTGGGAAAGAGACAGATCTGGAAAAAGACAGACCTGGAAAGAGACAGACCTGGAAAGAGACAGACCTGGAAAGAGACAGACCTGGAAAGAGACAGACCTGGAAAGAGACAGACTGGGAAAGAGACAGCACTAATAAGAGACAGCCGGGCAAAGAGACAGCCTGGAAAGAGACAGCCCTGGAAAGAGACAGAGGGGCAAAGTGACAGACGGGGAAAAAGACAGACTGGGAAAGAGACAGATCTGGAAAGAGACAGATAGGGAAAGAGACAGACCTGGAAAGAGACAGCCCTGGAAAGAGACAGCCCTGGAAAGAGACAGCCCTGGAAAGAGAAAGCCCTGGAAAGAGACAGACTGGGAAAGAGACAGCACTGGTAAGAGACAGCCGGGCAAAGAGACAGCCCTGGAAAGAGACAGCCCTGGAAAGAGACAGCCCTGGAAAGATATAGACGGGCAAAGAGACAGACGGGCAAAGAGACAGACGGGCAAAGAGACAGATGGGGAAAGAGACAGACCAGGAAAGAGACAGACCAGGAAAGAGACAGACCTGGAAAGAGACAGACCTGGAAAGAGACAGACCTGGAAAGAGACAACCCTGGAAAGAGACAGACGGGGAAAGAGACAGACGGGCAAAGAGACAGATGGGCAAAGAGACAGACGGGCAAAGAGACACATGGGCAAAGAGACAGACGGGGAAAGAGACAGATCTGGAAAGAGACAGACCAGGAAAGAGACAGACCAGGAAAGAGACAGACCAGGAAAGAGACAGACGGGCAAAGAGACAGACGGGCAAAGAGACAGACGGGGAAAGAGACAGGTCTGGAAAGAGACAGACCAGGAAAGAGACAGACCAGGAAAGAGACAGACCTGGAAAGAGACAGATGGGGAAAGAGACAGCACTGGTAAGAGACAGCCGGGCAAAGAGACAGCCTGGAAAGAGACAGCCCTGGAAAGAGACAGATGGGCAAAGAGACAGATGGGCAAAGAGACAGATGGGGAAAGAGACAGATCTGGAAAGAGACAGATAGGGAAAGAGACAAACCTGGAAAAAGACAGACCTAGAAAGAGACAGACATAGAAAGAGACAGCCCTGGAAAGAGACAGCCCTGGAAAGAGACAGCCCTGGAAAGAGACAGACGGGCAAAGAGACAGACGGGCAAAGAGACAGACGGGCAAAGAGACAGACGGGCAAAGAGACAGACAGGCAAATAGACAGACCTGGAAAGAGACAGACCAGGAAAGAGACAGACCAGGAAAGAGACAGACCTGGAAAGAGACAGCCCTTGAAAGATACTGCCCTGGAAAGAGACAGCACTGGTAAGAGACAGCCGGGCAAAGAGACAGCCCTGGAAAGAGACAGCCCTGGAAAGAGACAGCCCTGGAAAGAGACAGCCCGGCAAAGAGACAGCCCGGCAAAGAGACAGACGGGCAAAGAGACAGACGGGCAAAGAGACATATGGGCAAAGAGACAGACGGGCAAAGAGACAGATCTGGAAAGAGACAGATCTGGAAAGAGACAGATAGGGAAAGAGACAGACCTGGAAAAAGACAGACCTGGAAAAAGACAGACCTAGAAAGAGACAGACCTAGAAAGAGACAGACCTGGAAAGAAACAGATGGGGAAATAGACAGACGGGGAAAGAGACAGACGGGCAAAGAGACAGCTCTGGAAGGAGACAGACGGGGAGCGAGACAGACAAACAGAGAGAGACAGAGACACATACGGACACAGACAGACACAGAGAAAGAGAGAGACACAGAGATAGAGACACAGAGATAGAGACAGAGAAACTGATACAGAGTCAGACACTCAGAGACAGACAGACAGAGACAGACAGAAACTTGAAGAGAGATAGTTACTATCTCGGGCAACGCCCGTGTACTACAGCTAGTGTATATATATATATATATATATATATATATATATATATATATATATATATATATATATATATATGATACTGAATAAAACTTTCCAGTTTTAGGTCAATTAGGATTACCAAAATTACTTATATTTGCCAAATGCCAGAATAATGAGAGAGAGAGAGAGAGAGAGAGAGAGGGAGAGAATGTTTCAAGGCATTTTTATTATTTTCTGCCATGTCATAAGTTTACATACACTAAGAGTACTATGACTTTAAACAATAGTTCCCCTGACGAAGGCGACGCCGAAATGTGCGCGTCGGGGTTGGGCGTCACATGTGCTCACAGGTCCTCCCTGTCCAGGTCCTCTCCTCCAGGTATTTACATTTCCATTATGATTTGGCTATGCATTTTCCATTCCACAGTTACAACATTTTGTCACTTGGTTCATTACCCACCATTATATGCTAAGGCCATGAGTGCTTGATTTCTTTGGCATTCTATTGTTCTGTGCATGCTCCATGTTGTGTTATCTCTATTGCTCTGACAGCATTTCTCTGATATCTGGTAGATTAGCATACTAACACTATCTTATCTGGTTACCCCAGTCCAGTAATTTTCATTATAATGCTATGTGATATACACCTCACAGTGTATAGCTGGGTGGCCTATGAGTTTTATTCATATGCTAATGTGTTTCATGCTTTTCCCTGTTGAATCTTCTCTGGTCACTAATTATCATTTTACATGTCTTTGTCATTATATACCTTCCCTAGACTGACTTCTTTTATATATTGCAGAGTACCTGTGTTCTGCCACTATGCCCTTTGTATCACATGTGATGCCCTCTTTTCTTTTTCTGGTCTAAACTGCCGGTTGTGGCGGTCATTATTTTTAACCAATAAATATTATTTTTTTTTTTTTACCTTATCAGTTTGCCGTAGAATTTTTTTCTACAATTCTGTGTCTCTTTAAACAATATAGAACAGCCCATATGATGAAGTCATGTCTTTGGAAGCTTCTGATAGGTTTATTGGCAACATCTGAGTTAATTGGAGACACACTTGTGGATGTATTTTAATGCGCACCCGAAAGGTGTCAGATAGTTAGAAAAACATGCAGATGTGTCCTTTTAGGTAATGTATGTAAACCTCCGGTTTCAACTAATATATATATATATATATATATATATATATATATATATATATATATATATATATATATATATATATATATATATACATATTTAGGTAGGGGCTTAAAATATGTTTTATTGTAAGAATTAAAACAAATATATTTGAGTGGAATTGAATTCTTGTGGAATTTTAAAATATTTGGTTGCTCCAAAATGTTGGGGGTTTTTTTCATCTGTTTCTGCAGCCAACACAATACTAAAAATACAAAATAAATACTTATACTTATTTACTGATCACCTCTATGGTCCCTCTGCTCCTTACCATAACCCCACTAGTCTTCATTGCATCTTCTGAGCATTTCCAAGATCACTGAAATCCATCACATGTCATGACCTTTCATATGTTTGTGAAGTCAACTCCTAAAATGAGACCTCTGGAGATTTCATTACTCAAGACAACACAAACAAAATGTGAGGACCGGGTGAATGACAGTGAGGAGTGGAGTGGCTAGGCAGACGTTCCACAGTTTTTGCCTATTTTCAGTTGGTACTTCTTAGGCAGTCTCCTTGTGGGGACCGACAATCGGACATAGGAACACATAATCTATTTCAAGTTCCATGACAAAGGCATACATTCTCATCCCTTGTTATTGCATAGCAGAATGCAGACTCAAAGGGTGAAAGACCATTGCTGAGGCTCTATGATGAAACTTTTTTCCTTGGCTAATATTTTTGGTCAGGAGCTTGGCATTTGCAAGTTCTGATCTGTATCAGGCCAGATCTCTGAATTTCAATATCCTTTGCTTCACTGATGCTATTGTCACAGCAGGGGAGAGAGGCTATACCAGCCATATAGAACAACAGAAAGAATGGGGAGAAGAATGCCTTATTGTTAGGGAAAAGGGAAAGTGGTGATCCCTGACAACAACATGCAGCTCACACTCACAGACATTATACAGGTTCTGCACCTGTCACCAAGCTAGATACCTGGGACCCTGTCTTCTTCCGGTAAATGGGCCCTAAGTAAGGATGGTGGGTATGAGCACTAGTCAACACCACTAATACTAAAGGAAGACACAAGGAAACAATAAGGGGAAACACAACTGCAATCATCAGCCCTGGGAGATAGCACAAGTCAAACACTTTTCTGAGGAGCAGCAACAGCAGAAGTGTCTGGAGGAACAGGAGAAGACCAATGTAGACCAAAGCCGAGAGCAAACAATGAACTGCACCCAAACCACCCCAGGATGAGGTTAATAAAGGAAGTCAGAGGATAACAACTGAGAGGCAGGACAACAGTTCCCCAGGGTCATAGTGTCCACTGACTGCAGAAACAGGGAACTGTCAAATAATAACTTGTGCTTCCAATCTCTGTAATCTTCTAGCACTCACTGTCACTGGATTGTCAGCTGGTCAATACCTCCGTGACAGGTCGGGACACATTCATGACAACTATAGAGGTAAAGCTGTTTCTCTTAAAAGAAGTGGAGAGAGCTCAGCTTGGGTCTGCCATTGGTCTGAACTCAGGAGCACACTGATGCCGGAATGCAGGAAGCCATGAGGTAGAGGAGCAGTGTGCTCCGGAATATAGAAGATGAGAGTAACCCTCTTAGTACTTATTTTATCTATAAGTACTAGAAAAAAGTCTGTGCAAGCAGCAATATACAGTACCTACAAGTAGTATTCAACCCCCTGCAGATTTAGCAGGTTTACACATTCGGAATTAACTTGGCATTGTGACATTTGGACTGTAGATCAGCCTGGAAGTGTGAAATGCACTGCAGCAAAAAAGAATGTTATTTCTTTTTTTTTTTTTTTTTTTTTTTAAATTGTGAAAAGTTTATTCAGAGTGTCATTTATTATTCAACCCCTCAATCCACTAGAATTCTGTTTGGTTCCCCTAAAGTATTAAGAAGTATTTCAGGCACAAAGAACAATGAGCTTCACATGTTTGGATAAATTATCTCTTTTTCCAGCCTTTTCTGACTAATTAAGACCCTCCCCAAACTTGTGAACAGCACTCATACTTGGTCAACATGGGAAAGAGAAAAGAGCATTCCAAGGTCATCAGAGACAAGATCGTGGAGGGTCACAAGGCTGGCAAGGGGTACAAAACCCTTTCCAAGGAGTTGGGCCTACCTGTCTCCACTGTTGGGAGCATCATCCGGAAGTGGAAGGCATATGGAACTACTGTTAGCCTTCCACGGCCTGGACAGCCTTTGAAAGTTTCCACACGTGCCGAGGCCAGGCTTGTCCGAAGAGTCAAGGCTAACCCAAGGACAACAAGGAAGGAGCTCCGGGAAGATCTCATGGCAGTGGGGACATTGGTTTCAGTCAATACCATAAGTAACGTACTCCACCGCAATGGTCTCCGTTCCAGACGAGCCCGTAAGGTACCTTTACTTTCAAAGCGTCATGTCAAGGCTCGTCTACAGTTTGCTCATGATCACTTGGAGGACTCTGAGACAGACTGGTTCAAGGTTCTCTGGTCTGATGAGACCAAGATCGAGATCTTTGGTGCCAACCACACACGTGACGTTTGGAGACTGGATGGCACTGCATACGACCCCAAGAATACCATCCCTACAGTCAAGCATGGTGGTGGCAGCATCATGCTTTTGGGCTGTTTCTCAGCCAAGGGGCCTGGCCATCTGGTCCGCATCCATGGGAAGATGGATAGCACGGCCTACCTGGAGATTTTGGCCAAGAACCTCCGCTTCTCCATCAAGGATCTTAAGATGGGTCATCATTTCATCTTCCAACAAGACAACGACTCAAAGCACACAGCCAAGAAAACCAAGGCCTGGTTCAAGAGGGAAAAAATCAAGGTGTTGCAGTGGCCTAGTCAGTCTCCTGACCTTAACCCAATTGAAAACTTGTGGAAGGAGCTCAAGATTAAAGTCCACATGAGACACCCAAAGAACCTAGATAACTTGGAGAAGATCTGCATGGAGGAGTGGGCCAAGATAACTCCAGAGACCTGTGCCGGCCTGATCAGGTCTTATAAAAGACGATTAGTAGCTGTAATTGCAAACAAAGGTTATTCCACAAAATATTAAACCTAGGGGTTGAATAATAATTGACCCACACTTTTATGTTGAAAATTTATTAAAATTTAACTGAGCAACATAACTTGTTGGTTTGTAAGATTTATGCATCTGTTAATAAATCCTGCTCTTGTTTGAAGTTTGCAGGCTCTAACTTATTTGCATCTTATCAAACCTGCTAAATCTGCAGGGGGTTGAATACTACTTGTAGGCACTGTATAAATCATGACACTTCCAAACCATATCGTTTTAGCACTGCTGTGGCCTAAATTTCTAAGTTTTCATACCCTCCTTCCCTAGGGACTCATCTGCCATCGTAACCTCTATTTTCAGCCACTAACTTCCAGCAAAATTTACGATGCGGAGCAGACAGTGGAGGAGCTGTTGCTTCAGAAGTTGTGTTTTGCTTTCAACATTTCTTTCTGCACAGCACATGCAGGAAACTATTACAAAATGTGTAGATGGCACTTGTGATTCCTCAGAAATATTGCTTTGTGAAGTGGTGTTGTAATGTCAGGTAATGGAGCCATAGAAAATCTAGAGGGTAGATGCTGCGCTATAGATCACTACAAAAACAGTCTCTCCTGGCTGTGTACCAGACTTACTTTTAATGCAGTGTAAGCTCAGAAAACTTGAGCGTCTTTCATGTGACAGATAGATAGGATGGGATTTTTCTTTTCTCACTCCCTGTGCTGTCTAAAAAATAACATATATGCAGCACTAAAACTAGAGCTGAATATATATGATCTCCTGGAGGACTGTTTGTAGGAACCAGATTTTCTATTGAGGCTTAGAGAGTTTTGTGGAATCAATAATTTACTGTCCTTAAGGCTTTTCTAATATACAGACCACTTTCTATACATTTATTTTTTTTCTTTACAATATCAGGTCACAAAATTCCATCAGAAGGCAACAAAAGTTCCATACAATATCAACCTAATACATATAGGGTCAACAACTATACGAGAATACTACTATACACTGTTAATTAATATGCTGAGTGTTTTTAGTTTGGGTGCTAAAGTTTGGAGGATTTCTTTAAAGGGTTGTCTCATAAATTTCTAAGAGGATAGACGCAGACAGTTGATGCATAGCTCAGTGACTGCAAGCAAACATCACCATCTGCTGGTCAAAGACGATAGAGAACGTGGAAGCAGAAATAATTGCATTAGTAGGAACTCAAGGGTGAAGTGCAAGTTCCCTCGGGAAAGAGATTGAAGTTGATGTTGGGTAAGGTGACAGTTGCGGTGCAATCAATAATTATAATAAGGCCCGGAAATTCCAAGAGAGGGGGAAGTTGGCACATTTACCTGTAGCAGGATGATGATATGAGCAGCAAAGTTGGCTTATAGCTGCAATTACGAGTGACCCGGCCTGAGTGAATGATTAGAGACCAGATCTGAGATAAGTTCTGACAGAAGACCCAAGAGAGATGAGACTCAAGACAAGATCTGAGAGAGTTCAAACCTGAGAGAAGACCCGAGAGAGATCAGACTTGAGAGAAGACCTTAGAGCCCAAACCTGAGAGAAGACCTGAGGGAGAGTGGTTCAGAGAGAGACCAGAGCCAGAAGAGCTGAGGTGAGTGAGCAGAGTGGAACCCAAGAAAGAGACGACTACGCCACAGTGGAAATACATTTGTGTGGGCCACCACTTCCAGTGTAGATGTACAATTCAAAGTGGCCACTGGAGCTGCTCTTCAGAGAACATAGGTGACTTGCGTGATGAGTTTACTGAGTAACCCACCAATCTGGGGCTTGTGGCCTGGCGGGTAGAATCATTGACCCCGGCTAGGACCTGAGTAACTTTTTGCATTGTCTAGAGGGTCACAGTCTCAGTAGTGACAGAGACACTATTCGGGTTAGGGTATTAGGACGAAGATATCTGCAACAATAACAGTTATTTAATAGTAATAATAGAGTGATAGTGAGTAAATATCATTGTGTTAATATTCTGTTCCTTTGAACTACTGAATTTTTCTTGTAACAAGTTGTTTTTTTTTTTTTTTCATTTTCACTGCTTACACAATAGTCTAATATTGTGCCGAAGGCATCCCTTTTTATTGTGTTAGTTGAGTAAATAGTTGTCGGTTTAAATACCATTGTTTCCTCTTTGTCTGTGCTATTGCATCCGCTTACCTATTTACAAATTACATTTATAGTATTTCCATAGAATATGCCATAAATGTTTTATAGTTTGTCACGCCCACGTTACCGGACGAGGGGTAAGTGGGTAGTGATATAGAAGGGTTAATAGTTTCTCTATTTCTTCATTAAAGATTTATTGTTATTAGTAAGTATATCTGATGGTAGTTCATAGTCATTATGGAGCCTACGGAATAAGAGACAGACTCAAGGATTATTATGGTTTCTAAATGTTCTTCTTATCTCATATGCATGACTCTACATTTTTGTTTTGCTAAAACTTAAAGGTCATATGAACAATTAGTAAAGTTCAGCTCGAAGTTTTTTTCTTTTTCTTTTGCAATATCACATTGATCTGTAAATGGTATAAATAAACTGTACTTTGATGAAATAAACAGAAGAAATTGATCATGCCCACATGGATGCTGGTCTTTTCTCTCCGAGCGCTCGATCTTGATTAGGTCTGAAGAGGCCTAACTCAAGAGAACCTCACTGGTGATCCCATAAGCTGACTTGTGACAAAACAGAACAGCTACAACAGTTTGGTGCCCAACGTGGAGCCGTGGCCAACCGGCCTATTCGGAAGAAGTTTTGGGGACTCTTGAGACAGTGAAATTTCAGCTGCAGCAAGGTGAGAAGCTTTATTCTTACACTTCATTTCACTCTCTCTGATTTCCCGAATATTCTGGGTAAGGCTGTACACACGGTTCAAGAACTCTGGCATCACCAGTGAGTATTGTTTTTTTCATGCATGTCTGAATGAGAGTTGAAATATAGAGTAATAAGATAATCTGTTGTCCGTCCATTAACTGATTGCATAGAGTGCATAGCACGGAATTTGGGACAGTCTCTGTATAATTGCATTTGCTGTGTTGCTGTGTTTTGTGTTTTTGTGGCAATACTCTGGTCTAGGGATATGTGTTCATAAGTGGTTTCATATTAATGCCTAGATAAAGTAGGGAGGCAATAGGTTGTTGTATATTGATGAGAAGCCTCTGAATAACAAAGTGACAAGTAATTGTGATAAGAGACTTGGTGAAATAATATGTATGTATAAGTCTAATGGTTATATGTCATACTGTGGACTGTGAAAAGATGTTCCGGTTGTGAAATGTCACAGGGCATAGCCATATAGAGTATTTGAGTGGATACCTGACATATGTATTTTTTCCCATCAGTATCAAGAGCGGTTTAGATAATTTTATTTGCATGTGAGGTTAACTGATCCTTGGAAGGTGTATTGTTACCTATGCTTCTGGAATCAATGAATGAGTAAGACAAGTGGTCCTGGGATCTGTCCTTATAGTGAGATATTGTGTGTTTCTTCCCCTCAAAATGGGGATGAAGGTTTTATAGTAAAGTAGAATATTAGTGCTGTGAAGGTATATAAGTGGTCTCAATTTTCTGCAGGGATTGTGTATTATACCAGTGGGTATTAGGATTGTGTTTTGGAAGCTGAATCTGAACGAGATAAGACTCTTGCTAAACAAACTGTGCGCTGGCTGACATTCTTTTGGGAGGGGGTCAAGTGAACAGCTGCGCGATTTTCTGCCCTCTGTGAGAAGTCAGCTCTGTTAATTGTTTTGGTTTAACTCTTACGTTTGTTGCTGAAATACTTTGTAAAGGACCAGCATGGAGTAGCCAAACTGCACACATCAGGTCAGGTGGGTTAGAGAGCCGTGTGGCCTTCCCACTTACATGGAGGTGGTCTAGCAGGTGAGAGGACTATCACACCTGGTCCTTCCTGCTTTAGTCATCTGGTCTATTGGGTGAGAGGTGTTTT
Source organism: Anomaloglossus baeobatrachus (assembly GCF_048569485.1). Lineage (NCBI taxonomy): Eukaryota > Metazoa > Chordata > Amphibia > Anura > Aromobatidae > Anomaloglossus > Anomaloglossus baeobatrachus. Next base: position 177,302,164 of record NC_134362.1, on the reverse strand, counting down.
TTAACCCTTCCCAATACGCCCTACAGGTGTAGCAGGTGAGAGTGAATGCTGATTGAGCCTTCTTGCTACCACTTGAGAGCCCATTCTGACTTGCCAGGAGACGTGTGGCCTGTTAACAAGGTTCAGGGACACTGAGAGGGCATTTGCAGAAAGGTGGGCTGTGTGGGAATAAGTTGAAGCCATGGGCAACTTGTTCAGTGTGCAGCGTGGGGCTCCAGCAGGATCCAAAACAGCCAAACAGATAGTGCAAGAAAGAGAAGGCAAAGAAGCAGTGAAAAATGTCAGACCGATACTCAAAAAGGCAGACATGCCAGAGTACGGATGTTTGGATGTTGAGAAATGGCACAGATTCAGGGAAGAAAAGAGAGGTTGGATAAAAGACAAGAGGGTAGAGCAACAAGTAAATAAATGGTGTCGTGTGGCTGAAGAGGTGCAGCATTGTGGATATAAAGAGACCACAGCGGGAGATAAGGTGTATTATGAATGTTTTAATGCACCAAAAGCAGGAATTGTGACTGCTACCGCCCCCCCTTCTCATAAGCAGAAACCCAGACCAGATGAATGGACTTGTAAACATTGTAGTCAGAAAAACCCAGACTGGAGAGGTACTTGTGCTACATGTAATGTTACTCGCCCTAAGCGGATTGCACTAAATCCTGTTCGAACCAGATCACATGTGATGACAGAGGACGCTGACACTGAGACAGAGGTAGTGAAGGAATTGAGTTTTGCGGAGGAAGCTGACGGTGAGGAAAGGAAAGAACGCGCTGGGACCAGTACAAAAAAATCAGATACATCCCGACCGAGGAAGGTCACAAGAATCAGACAGACACAGGAATATTACCCCTGGAGCCCCTCTGACCAGCTAGCTATGTTGAAACAGTTACCTGACCCTGAAAACCAACCTTTCCCATTTTACAGGCAAATACAGACAATACAGGTGACTTATAAATGCACTTGGGCAGACCTCGAGAGTTTGGTGACTGCAAAAGCAGGTGACGTGCTGGGACACATAATTAAGACGCAAACTGATATGATGAAGGAGCAATCATGGGTCATGGACGTTGAGTCTGAGAGGTCTGGAATGACGTACTGTGAGGCATTGAAAGGATGGGCTACAAAGAAACAAACAGAGCAGTCTGTACTGATGACTGACGTGACACAGCAAAAAGGGGAGAGTATAGAGACGTACTTTGGGAGGTTACAGCTGAAGTGGACAGACATGGGGTACAGTGCAAGAAACGACCTTGATATCAAAATATTGGTGAATGCATTCATTGACGGTATGAATAAGTTTTTACGAGAAGCAGTACAGACAGCCAGACCTGAGTGGAGAAACATGGACCCAACAGACCTTCTGCAAGTAGCTAAGGGGGTTGAACTGACAAAATGCAAGCGACCAGTTATGTATGCTAGAGCACAAGGAAGACAGTGGAAACAGAGGGGGGGGGCACCAGGTGACCGAGCGACCGTACAGTGCTGGAATTGTGGACAGAATGGACATTATGCCAGACAGTGCAAAAACTCCAAAAAGGAGAGTGAGCAGACTGATTTCCCTCCTCCCTTGCCTCTGACCTAGGAAACTGGCAACCCAGTGACAAATGTGTACCCTGTTTTCGTTCCCTCAGGACCTGGTCCCACCTTACTTACGACCATAACCATGCCAGGGGGGAAAGAGGCAGAATTTTTAATTGACACTGGGGCAGCCGGCACTGTGGTACATAAAGACCTGATAAAGCCAGATATGATCACTGACGAGACTGTGGAGTGTGTTGGGGTGGAGGGATTGGTGTCTGAAACTCCCTTGACAAAACAGATGAAGCTGAGATTACAAGATAGCCAGGAAATTCTCACAAAGCTTATTGTTAGTGAAAACACTCCTATGAATTTGCTGGGGGCTGATGTGTTAAGTGCTATCCAGGCTACCATACAATACACCCCAGAAGGTATTACAGTCACAAGTCCCCTCTCTGACAAACACTTGTGCAAGATTGCAGCAATGGTGTACATGTCCAAATCTGCGAGAGTGTCCGATACCAGAACTAGTGAAGACATAGCAATGCAACAAGTTCCAGACATTGTATGGGCAAAGGGAAAAACTGATGTTGGTCGGCTTCCTATTCCCCCAGTCATGATAAAATTAAAAGAAGGCTCCACTCCTCCTTGTTTAAAACAGTATCCCTTAAGTCCAGCCAAATCAATGGCCCTGACCAGAGATATAAGAGAATATGTGGAAGCAGGGGCTCTAGTACAAAGGTCCTCCCCGTGTAACACTCCCTTGTATCCAATCAAGAAAAAAGGGCCCAAAGGTTCCCCTGACACGTACAGAATGGTGCATGATTTGAGAGCTGTCAATGCTGTCACTGAGAGTGTAACACCAATTGTTCCAAACCCACATACCTTACTGTCACAAATCCCAGGGACCTCCAAATGTTTTACAGTAATTGATTTGGCAAATGCCTTTTTCTCAGTGCCTCTACACCCTGACTGTCAGTATCTTTTTGCCTTCACACATGAGGGGAAACAGTACATGTGGACAGTCCTCCCGCAAGGAGGAATGAATTCACCTACCATTTATTCTACAGCTATGGCAGGAATTCTGGAGCAGTGGCAACCGCCTCATCCACAGGTTACGCTATTGCAGTACGTGGATGACCTTTTGCTCTGCTGTCCAGACCAGACGTCCTGCAAGGAAGCCACAATTTCTTTGTTGTGTTTTCTGGCAGAGAATGGTTGCAAAGTTTCACGTGAAAAATTACAGTACTGTAAGCAAAAGGTAACATTTTTGGGTCACTGTATCTCTGAAGGTACGAGACACCTGACTGAGGAGAGAAAACAAGCAGTCCAAAATCTCTCCTTACCCAGGTCCCACCGGCAACTGCGCACCTTTTTGGGCTTAGTGTCATACTGCAGGCCTTGGATAAGGTCTGCCTCGCAAATGATGCAACCCCTCTATGATTGTCTGGCATCTGACCCCTTTGACCTCACTCAGGAAGCTATTGACTCCTTTCATTCCCTTAAACTACTCATTGTATCTGCCCCGGCCCTGGGTATTCCAAATTACGATCAACCATTTTTCTTGTTTTGCACAGAACAGGGAGGGCATGCGACAGCCGTCCTCACACAGCAACATGGTGACAAACAAAGACCAATAGCTTACTACTCAGCGCGATTGGACCCAGTTGTCAGAGGGTCACCCACGTGTGTCCGTGCTGTAGCGGCTGCTGCAGTACTGCTAGGGAAAGCTTGCGAGATCACATTGACATTTCCCTTAACAATTTACTCCCCGCATGACATTCATGCTATACTTGTGCAAGTCCAACCAAAACACCTGTCTATGGCCAGACAGCTCAGACTTGAATGTGCCCTTCTGATTCCTGAGTATGTCACCCTCAAGAGGTGTAATGTTCTGAATCCAGCCACCCTTTTGCCAGTAGATTCAGAAAAGGGGGAATTGGTGACAATGGTAGCAAGTGAGGATGAATACTTTGACATGACGCACGAGCATGACTGCATAGAGCTGATGAGTCAGGAGACAGCAGGTTTTCCACATGTCTATGATACACCTATTACTAATGCAGATTTTGAGTTTTTTGTAGATGGCTCCAGATACCACCTGGATGGGAGATTCTACACTGGATATGCAGTAGTATCCTCGCATGAGGTAATCCGAGCTGAACCACTCCCGCCGCACATGTCCGCGCAGGAGGCGGAGCTAACAGCGCTCATTGAGGCGTGTAGAGCGGGGTCAGGTAGGAAAATTAATGTTTATTCAGACTCAAAGTATGGATTTGGGATCTGTCATGATTTTGGCCCTATCTGGAGAAGTAGAGCTTTTCTTACGTCAGCTGGTAAGCCTATTAAAAATGCAGAATTGGTAAAACAGTTAATGGAGGCACTAATGTTACCAGTCCAGGTTGGCATCATTAAGGTGAAAGCACACACAAAAGGTGACTCACTGGAGGTAGCGGGCAATAGAAGGGCGGATGCGGCTGCGAAAGCAGCAGCAAAGAGGCCTAGGGATCAGAGGATAGTGGCAGGGAGCCAGCAAGTCCCAGCCACAGTGAGTCTGGATGTCCTGAAATCCCTCCAGCATCAGGCTGCCCAAACAGAGAAGGAACACTGGGGGAAAATGGGAGCTGGGCTGAATTCGAATGGAGTATGGGAAAGTAAGGACAGGTTGTGTTTACCAAGGTCCCTGTTCCCTATGATGGCACAAGCAACACATGGCCCCACTCACGCCTCAAAAAGTCACATGTGTAACCAGGTGAATGCCTTCTGGATCGCTCCTGGCTTCAGTTACGTAGCCTCCAAACACGTACAATCCTGCATTATCTGCGCACAACACAACCCAGGTAAAACAGTAAAAGTCCCTAAGAAAGCAACACCCAAACCGCTCTATCCGTTTCAACGACTGCAGATAGACTACATACAACTACCCAAGGTAGGAGTGTATGAATACGTCCTGGTATGTGTAGATCTCTTCTCAGGATGGGTTGAGGCCTATCCAGTAAAATGTGCAAATGCTAAAACAACTGCAGAAAAACTGATGAAGGAACTAGTCTGTCGGTATGGCATCCCAGAAGCCATAGAAAGTGACAGGGGTACACACTTCACTGGAGAAATAATGAGGGACATTATGCAGGCCCTGGGAATAGAGCAGGCATTCCATACCCCTTATCATCCACAGAGCAGTGGAAAAGTAGAGAGATTAAACGGGACACTTAAACTAAAAATTCAAAAGGCCATGGCAGAGACAGGAAAGAATTGGGTAGAGTGCTTATCCCTGGCACTCTTTTCAGTCAGACACACTCCAAATAGGAAGACAGGCTTGTCTCCTTTTGAAGTCCTTTTTGGTAGTGCCCCAAAAACAGGTCTCTACTTTCCACAAGTGTTACAGATGCAACACGGCACTATGACAGCCTACGTCCAGGCCTTACAGGAAAGACTTAATGTGGTGCATAAACATGTCTTTTCATCCATTCCAGATCCCAATGCAAGTGCAGATGTGCATCAGCTGAATCCAGGTGATTGGGTGGTCGTGCGCAGACACGTGAGAAGGAGCCTAGATCCACGCTTTGATGGCCCATTCCAAGTCCAGCTGACCACATCCACCTCAGTGAAACTTGAGGGAAAACCCACCTGGATCCACGCCAGTCACTGTAAAAAGGTCACTCCACCGGCAGAATGACAGTCTTGCTAATTATCCTGCTAGGTGTAGCAGGGTTGCTGCAACAAACAAAGACACTGAGCGAACTTTTTAATACGGACTGGGATAATAAACTCATTCGCCACCATATTTCTCTTACTGAGGACATGGAGGGAGAAAAGCCAAAAGACTGTTGGATCTGCACACACAGTCCTATTTCTTCAAAGACTATGCCTTATTTAGCCTTACCTCTGGAACCACAGGAGGTATTGGTACCAGACTGTATACACAATGAAACCTGGACTCAATCTAGATTTTTGGGAGAAGATGTACCTCGTGATGTATCTGCTACATTGACTATAGTTGGATGGGTCACTAAACCCTGGTTCCAGCTAAATATCACTCGACCCGATGGATACTCGTGGTGGATGGAATACGATTCAGACATGGGCATAATTGCCAAAATAAAGACTAAGATTCCTCATTTGGGCCCCATTCCCCATGATGGATTATGGTTCAGTCTTCAATACAATGGTGTTGGAAATTGTGGAGAAGACAATAACTGTTTCTATATACATACACATGACTCAACCAAGGACAATGAGACAGTATATCAGAAGGGTATTGAGGGCTGTACATCATCATTTATTAGACGGACTTTTAGGAGGGAGCGGGGTAGCTGTATCTCGGGTATGACCGGAAAACAAATGAACAATACGTGGTGTGCTCATAAAGTCATGAAGGGGCTTCTGAATCTGCTTTATTGTGTACAAAGTCAAACTCACTTTTGTATTTTCCCAGAGGGAGTGTTTTTGGTTTGTGGGAATCGTGCTCACAAGTGGGTGAGCCCTGACATGAGAGGGGTCTGCACACTTGCCAGACTTACACCAGCCACTTTCATAGTTCCTCATAGTGAAGTAGATGTAGCAGCTGTCCCAATTCATACCTTGTATAAACGAGCAGCAGATAATAAACCCCGGCCAAATGGTAGGCCTCATGTAGTAGAATTGGGAAAAGCAAATAAGGTATTTAGTGCTATTTTCATACACCCTTTCTTAATGCAAATGTGGGACAAGCTAGTAGAGTCCACTGACTACCTGGATGATCAAATTTTTCGGGTTCTTGAGATTCTAAATGCTACCAATGCTATACAAAAACAATTAATTGTAGTCACTAACCAGCATACTATAGTGCTAGACTTTGTGACAGCAAAAGACGGCGGAATGTGTCAAATAATTGGTCCTGCCTGTTGCCATTACATTGACCCTGCAGGCAACCTCCAGGTTAGAGCAGATATACAGAAAACAAGTGAACTTAGGGATAAATGGTTAAAAGAGCACGATGCCAACAAGGACTCCTGGTGGGGAAATACATTTTCTTTTATGAATCCAGCCAATTGGTTTAAAGGCATAGCAGGTTGGGTTTCTGGCATTATACAAACCTGTATGCAAATATTGTTGTTCTGTCTACTGCTTTATATAGCTGTAAAAACATTGATATATGCATTACCTAAACTATTGAATAATGTATGTTCTAAGAGTCCCAGCATTGAACCCTCTGTAGTTTACTACGGACCCCAAATGGCCTCTGCTGACCGGGAGTAGGTGTCCACACTGAGGGTGGATGGGTGAAGTGGTAGGAAGACCCCTCATGGGTACTAGGCCCATGAGCCAGCAGCTCCTGTTTGGACGCCTACTGACCGTGTAGTGAAGGTTATACCATTTACAAAAGGGGGAAATTGATATAGAAGGGTTAATAGTTTCTCTATTTCTTCATTAAAGATTTATTGTTATTAGTAAGTATATCTGATGGTAGTTCATAGTCATTATGGAGCCTACGGAATAAGAGACAGACTCAAGGATTATTATGGTTTCTAAATGTTCTTCTTATCTCATATGCATGACTCTACATTTTTGTTTTGCTAAAACTTAAAGGTCATATGAACAATTAGTAAAGTTCAGCTCGAAGTTTTTTTCTTTTTCTTTTGCAATATCACATTGATCTGTAAATGGTATAAATAAACTGTACTTTGATGAAATAAACAGAAGAAATTGATCATGCCCACATGGATGCTGGTCTTTTCTCTCCGAGCGCTCGATCTTGATTAGGTCTGAAGAGGCCTAACTCAAGAGAACCTCACTGGTGATCCCATAAGCTGACTTGTGACAAAACAGAACAGCTACAACAATGCAGCACTAAAACTAGAGCTGAATATATATGATCTCCTGGAGGACTGTTTGTAGGAACCAGATTTTCTATTGAGGCTTAGAGAGTTTTGTGGAATCAATAATTTACTGTCCTTAAGGCTTTTCTAATATACAGACCACTTTCTATACATTTATTTTTTTTCTTTACAATATCAGGTCACAAAATTCCATCAGAAGGCAACAAAAGTTCCATACAATATCAACCTAATACATATAGGGTCAACAACTATACGAGAATACTACTATACACTGTTAATTAATATGCTGAGTGTTTTTAGTTTGGGTGCTAAAGTTTGGAGGATTTCTTTAAAGGGTTGTCTCATAAATTTCTAAGAGGATAGACGCAGACAGTTGATGCATAGCTCAGTGACTGCAAGCAAACATCACCATCTGCTGGTCAAAGACGATAGAGAACGTGGAAGCAGAAATAATTGCATTAGTAGGAACTCAAGGGTGAAGTGCAAGTTCCCTCGGGAAAGAGATTGAAGTTGATGTTGGGTAAGGTGACAGTTGCGGTGCAATCAATAATTATAATAAGGCCCGGAAATTCCAAGAGAGGGGGAAGTTGGCACATTTACCTGTAGCAGGATGATGATATGAGCAGCAAAGTTGGCTTATAGCTGCAATTACGAGTGACCCGGCCTGAGTGAATGATTAGAGACCAGATCTGAGATAAGTTCTGACAGAAGACCCAAGAGAGATGAGACTCAAGACAAGATCTGAGAGAGTTCAAACCTGAGAGAAGACCCGAGAGAGATCAGACTTGAGAGAAGACCTTAGAGCCCAAACCTGAGAGAAGACCTGAGGGAGAGTGGTTCAGAGAGAGACCAGAGCCAGAAGAGCTGAGGTGAGTGAGCAGAGTGGAACCCAAGAAAGAGACGACTACGCCACAGTGGAAATACATTTGTGTGGGCCACCACTTCCAGTGTAGATGTACAATTCAAAGTGGCCACTGGAGCTGCTCTTCAGAGAACATAGGTGACTTGCGTGATGAGTTTACTGAGTAACCCACCAATCTGGGGCTTGTGGCCTGGCGGGTAGAATCATTGACCCCGGCTAGGACCTGAGTAACTTTTTGCATTGTCTAGAGGGTCACAGTCTCAGTAGTGACAGAGACACTATTCGGGTTAGGGTATTAGGACGAAGATATCTGCAACAATAACAGTTATTTAATAGTAATAATAGAGTGATAGTGAGTAAATATCATTGTGTTAATATTCTGTTCCTTTGAACTACTGAATTTTTCTTGTAACAAGTTGTTTTTTTTTTTTTTTCATTTTCACTGCTTACACAATAGTCTAATATTGTGCCGAAGGCATCCCTTTTTATTGTGTTAGTTGAGTAAATAGTTGTCGGTTTAAATACCATTGTTTCCTCTTTGTCTGTGCTATTGCATCCGCTTACCTATTTACAAATTACATTTATAGTATTTCCATAGAATATGCCATAAATGTTTTATAGTTTGTCACGCCCACGTTACCGGACGAGGGGTAAGTGGGTCCACTGGACCAAGTTACTGTTTATTGTCCTGGAGGAGCGGACCTGGGTGGCCACCAAGTCTTCACTACTACCACTGGAGGTGGCAGCAGGTACACACACTGGTAAGTGTCCACCCGGAGGCAGCCCTGGTGGATCATGATACCTCAGCTGCTGGCACCACAGGATGGAGTCCAGGAACCAAGACAGATGAGCCAGAGACAGTGTGGTCCAGAGCCGGCTGGTATTGGTGCATACAGGCAGACTGAGAATGTTTGCGGATACTGGAGGTAGACAGACGGACACAGGTGGGAACACAAGCTCTACTGGAGGGAGCAAGAACAAGGTCACAGACTTAAACAGGGAGCGGGGTAGCGCTGGGGACATGCCAACTAGTACAGGCAGACTGGCTACAAGGACACGTTGAACAAGCACCTCCCATTGGGGAGAGATGCTTTAAGTACTCAGTACCTCCACAGGTCAAAGAAAGAACATCCGGGTTAGGGTGGTGCTGGCTCTTTAACAAAAGATGAAGGAGCATGGCCGCAATCTAATGGGCATGCGTGGACCTCGAAGACTAGGCATCAGAGCATGAAGCACGGAGGAGGAGGAGACTGGGAGAGGCTGCTGTCACTTTAGCGCTTGGGACCACGAGGATGCCGTAGACAGTGTGGGAGAGACCCAGTGGCTGCAGGACCGAACTGGAGGCAAGGTAGAAGTGAGCAGGGGATGATGTTGGCGCTCCCGGACTGGGAGAGCCAATGGCATTATGTAGTTGTTGGTCTAACCTCTGAGACTTGCATCTATCTCCAAAATGGGGTCCTTCCAAATTACCATTCCAGGCAACCAATGTGGAGATTTGAGTGGAAGAGGTGAGACATGCATCTAATAGACATTTATGTGATATTGAAGGGATATGACATAAACGTCTATTGTGAGTAAATCCCTTTAAAGGCAAACATAGTCTACTTGGCATCCCAACAGTTCATAACGCTAAACCCCAAAAAATACACTCATCAACATTGAATAGGTAACACCCAAAAGGAAAACTTGTGGAATTATGGAAGTCACAGGAGGGATAGACATGTTAATGATATGCTAATATTAATCAAGTATGAGCGCCACATGCACAAATTCTTGCGCTTACACACCTTGGCTGCTATGAAAGAAGTTATTAAAGGGGTTGTTGACAACTTGGACAAACTCTCCTCAACTACTCTTTCCTCCAATTAAGATAACATCTATACTCACCTCTGGTACCAACATCATTCCAGCCTTGTCACCATTGGCTCTCCCTGGGTCACACATCCTGGTGGCCAATCAACGCCCGCTTTACTCTCTCCTCCTTCTGTCGAATCGGACACCCCGAGGATGTCAGAGCGTAGCAGCAGCTCTCTTTCCCTTGGGATGTCAGTTACGCCTGAAGGGGACAGTGAAGTTGTGCGGCTTCAAGGCTCACGTGACATTGTGAGAACCAGTGCTGACAAAGCTGGAATGGTGCTGGTACTAGAGGTGAGTATAGCTGTTAATATTTTCTTTGGTGGAAACAAAGTGACTGAGAAGATGTTGTCTGAGTACGGCACAACACGTTTAATGCTTGTCTAAGGAATTTGCTGCTGCATTGAATGCACTTTAACTGAGTGGATATGTCCTCTTCCTACTTGGTCCAGTGGGATACCTTCCCCGTACATGCTCCATGCTCTACAGGTGCAGGCATGTCAGAGACTTGCAGCTGCAGAGCAGGTTGGCGTTACATCACCGGTGGTGCAAGGACATTATCCCGGGATTATATAACAGCAATTTCCACTCACAATGTTATACCACTCTACTTTGCTTCACCTCTTACAGGCCTGCAGTTGTAGAGTAAAGGGGGTGTCACACATAGCGACGACAACAACGACGTCGCTGCTAAGTCACCATTTTCTGTGACGTAGCAGCGACGTCCCGTCGCTGTCGCTGTGTGTGACATCCAGCAATGACCTGGCCACTGCTGTGAGGTCGCCGGTCGTTGCTGAATGTCCTGCTTCATATTTTGGATAGTGGTTGGAGCCGGTCTTTTTTTAGCGCTAGTAATAGATCCAATAAATCAGGTTGTCTTTAAGAATAGATTATGCTTTATTTGTGACAGTACAAGTCAGATAAAATAAAGCTCTTGTAGACACAACGCGTTTCAGCAGGAATATACTGCTTTCCTCAGTATATTCCTGCTGAAACGCGTTGTGTCTACAAGAGCTTTATTTTATCTGACTTGTACTGTCACAAATAAAGCATAATCTATTCTTAAAGACAACCTGATTTATTGGATCTATTACTAGCGCTAAAAAAAGACCGGCTCCAACCACTATCCATATACTTTACTCCCTTTCTGGGATTCCGGTTCTAATAGCTGCTGATGGTAATAGCTCTAAATCATTCCAAACACTTTGAGAGGAAGACTCACGACCGTAATCAGCTCCAGGATCTCAAGAGTCGGTGAACCTGGAACTAGGAGCGGTCATCTCCCCAGGATTACCCAGCTTAATCGGTTAACATCAGCCGTGACAACCCCATAACCTCCAGAGGATCTACATGATCATCACCGAGGTTGTGCGAGGGCGCACAACCTAATCAGGTGAGAAGCTTTCATATACTATAATCAAATTGTCGCCACGGGTGCTTCTCATAGCGCTATTTTTTATTTCTACTGCTTCATATTTTGGTTGTTGCTCTCCCGCTGTGAAGCACACATCGCTGTGTGTGACAGCGACAGAGCGACAAACTGAAGTGAGCAGGGAGTAGGGAGCCGGCATCTGGCAGCCTGCGGTAAGCTGTAACCACGGTAGACATCGGGTAACCAAGAAGCCCTTTCATTGGTTACCCGATATTTACCTTAGTTACTAGCGTCCGCCGCTCTCACGCTGCCAGTGCCGGCTCCCTGCTCCCTGCACACGTAGCTGAAGTACACATCGGGTAATTAACCCGATGTGTACTCTGGCTAGGAGTGCAGGGAACAGGGAGCCGGCACTGGCAGCGTGAGAGCGGCGGACGCTAGTAACTAAGGTAAATATCGGGTAACCAAGAGAAGTGCTTTCCTTGGTTACCCGATATTTACCTTAGTTACACTTCCACGCGTCGCTGCTGGCTGGGGGCTGGTCACTGGTCGCTGGTGAGATTTGCCTGTTTGACAGCTTATCAGCGACCATGTAACGAAGCAGCAGCGATCCTGAAAAGGTCAGATCGCTGGTCGTGATCGCTACTGCGTCGCTACTGTGGGGCAAGGAGCTAGTGGCTATCTTCTACACAATACTATTCAACTGTGTCACATCTCCACCACAGCCTGCTCCTGCGACATCTGCTTCTATCAACAGGAATCACCGTATTCACTTTGTGGGTGGTGCTGATAGAGAAGAAATCAGAGCCAAAAACTCTGGACAGCATAGGCCCTGCCCTTCCACTAAGGATAGAGTTGCTGGGACCTGCAGTACTTTCTAGTCTGACAGAGTAGGTGTGTGTGCTCTCCAGCTGAAGTCATCAACTCCTGGCTTCAGCCTGTTAGAAGGCACCACACCCTACTTAAACTTACAGCTTTCGAGTGGAAGCTGCCAGAAGCTTGTTCTTCCCTGGTTAGGTCTGGTAGCTCTCCTGCTCTGTATTTTCCTGTTTGGCCTCGGTCTGTTTTTCAAATGCTTCTCAGTCTGATGATTTTGTACCTTGCTGTCATCTCGGTTTTGAATTCTATAACGGATCCTAATTTTGTCCTTTTCGTGAGTTGTGACCCCCTGGCTTTGACGCAGCTTGGTGACCATTTCTGCCACTGGTTCATACTCCTGGACAGCAGCCTATCTGTAGGCAGCAATCCCCTGGACTCTGTAATCAATCCAGATCCCTATATAGGTGTTGAAGGGTCTCAGGGTTTCTCAGAATTAGAGATGAGCGAACCTTTGGAAGTTCGGTGTGGAGGGCACAGTAAAACCTTACATAAAGCTTGGTTTGTGACTCTGACTTGACCCAAACCTCAGTGGAAGTCGGTAATTGGGCAGTTTGTGGCTCCACTGACATCCAGCCAGCCATAAGCAGAAAACTTCCGGAAGAGGGCGGCCAGGGTTTTTCCCCAAAAAAGTTTGGTGTGTGAGTGCACATTACAAACATGCTTATTTTACCCCCATTGCGAGCTGATCAAATACTGCTCGCGGCTCGCACAGGGCTGAGCATCACGCATACCCAAGCACAATGCTGCCCACTTGAGTGGTTTGCACTTGTAACTCACTCGAACTTCAAACCCAAACTTTTTTTTGTAGTCTGTGATCAAACAGAACTTCAAACCTCGAACATCAGGTCACTCGTCTATACTCGGGACGCCGCCAAATGGAGTGGCTTTGGTCTAGTCTGTCTGACTCGCCCACCCCAGGGCTATGGGACACCCGGTGCCGGGCCGGACTAGTCCGGGGGACGTCAGTGGTGGCGGGGCCCGACTCCGTGGGCCTGGTGGGTGTCAGTTTAATAGGGCTGGTGACTTGGGAGCAATTAAAGTATTTGTTTCATGACGCCACCTGTGGTCTGCGGCTATTAAGTCGCCGCTGCTGTGTGAGGCCTCCGGGGTGATGATACGACAGCAATGGTGGTACTACTCCCCACAGGTGGAGCGGAGCCCCGGGGACGCTGTTAGTGCTCGTGAAAGTCTATGGTGTTGTGTGGCTAACACGGTGCAGGGCCGACAGGCAATGAAAGAACCAGGCACAAACAACAGTCTATTTACCTTCTCCTCTTTTACTTTAGGAACAGTCCAATCCTGGGAGACCGTCACAGGTGGTGAAGGGGATCCGGTCGGCCTGGAAGTACTTGGGGTGATCTTTCTGGCCAGCTGAGTATGAGGCCTACTCCTGTTCTTTTCTTTACTACGATAGGACCCTGCTTCTCTGGATCCAGCAATGGCCCTCTTTGCTGCTGGGACCGGTGGTACGTCCCTTTCCCTCTGTGGTAGGCTGCGCAGGCCCTCTCTGGTGCTTCTCTGCTGGAGTCCACATCGGGCCCTGATGCTGCAGCTGTACCTTGGGGCTGTTTATGGGCCAGGTGCTTGCAGCTCTCCTGCCCTTCGGATTCGGCTACCAGGGAGTATTTTAAGCCCTGGTGGCCACAGACTCCGATGTCCGAGTCTCTTCTCTGCCTCTCTGCTACTCCTGCTTCCCTGGGCCAAGCTGTTCCAGCTCCAGGCCCCAGATCCACAGGACAGCACACTCTGCGTCTGCTTCCTTTCACTTCTCTCTACAGACTGAACACTACTTCCTCCCTCAGGTCAGACTTAAGGAATCCTCCCTGGAATTCCAGGTTCAGAGCTCCCCCTGCTGGCCGGAGGGAGAACTGCGTTGGATGTTAAACTTGCTGGCCAATGGACCTCCCAATTACCTCCAGGCTCAGCATTAACCCTTTGGGAGGGCAATGCTGTTGTGGCGACCAGGTCCTGGGGCGCCACACTCCCCCTTAGTTAAATTCAGTACTCCCGGATTGTAGAAAACAAAACAAGACATACATGTTACAACCTTAAACAACTATAAGAGTCCTGTGTGGCTCCCTGCCGGGTGTCCATTACACTGCTCCATGGGGGACCCGCCGTGATAAAACCCCCAACGTAGGCTCTGGGCGTTCGTCAGAGCATTGATGACCCCACTCTATGCACGCCGGACGGGTTTTTCTTCAGGGGTTGCTGAGCACACTGGTGCTAACTATGTACAGCTAGGTGTTGGCCACCCATAGTCCAGTGGCCCAATTGTCCATTTTCTCAACCAAAAAAAAAAACATTTTATGCACAACATTACAGACATTTCACATAACTATTTACATTCTAATAAGTACTCTTTCTTTCTACTCTGTATACTTTGGAGGGGGCTGTCCCCGAGTGCTAAGTTGGGACCTGCGTAGCTCTGGTGTCTGCCCCTGACTACTTGGTGTGTCTTCTACCTCAGCACTTCAGGTAGGCCTAACCCTGATAGGTATGCGTGATGATTGCCTACGTGGTCTGAGAGTCGCCAAGGGTATGACAGGTTCACCACTGACAGGGGGTTGATTCTCCTGTTCCACTGCTGGCGTGTCATCTCGTGTTGGAGCGGACGGTTCTTTAGGTGGATCTGGAACCTCTTCTGTTTCTGGCTCGACCAACTGCGGGAACGTCAACACTGGTACCACTATGGCATTGTTTATTCGGGTCCAAGTTTTGGGGAATTTTTCAAGGATTGTTTGGATCATCTCTTCCTCTTTTTCTGGACTTTGGGGACTTTCTTGTACTTCTACTTCTTTTTGGGTTCTGCACCGTTTGGGGCACGCTTTCAAGCGGTCTCGAGAAACTGCTTGATAGGTCTTGCCTTCATCTTTGCTTATGAGCCATACCTTACTATTGTCAAAGTTGGAGGGGATAATGGTGTAGGGTTCATTCTCCCACTGATCATCTAATTTATGCGCCCTCCGCTTTTTCTTGAGGACCTGTTCTCCAGGTGCTAAGGGAGTTGCTGGAGCTGTTTGATTGTAATGCTGCTCTTGTCTCGTTCTTGCTTGGGACAGGCTCCTTTCTACGCATTCCTGGACCTTGCGGTACTGCTGTTGTCACTCTGTATCCCAATGTTCTATCTCCTGAACCGCTTCAGTTGACACAGTCCCCATCTCAAAGTCTACAGGTAACTTGCCAGGTCTTGCTCGCATCAAGTAAGCAGGGCTGCAGTTGGTCGAATTTACTGGGATATGGTTGTACAGGTCTACCAGATCTGGTAACTTCTCTGGCCATTGGTTTCTTTCTTCCAGAGGTAGAGTCTTGAGCATATCAATAACCACATGGTTCATCTTCTCGCACAATCCATTGGTTTGGGGGTGGTACGGTGTGATTCTGATTTTCTTACAACCGTACATGTTACAGAACTCTTGGAACACTTCTGCCTCGAATGCAGGACCTTGATCAGTCAGTACCCTTTCAGGGTAACCGTGAGGTCGACAAAAGTATGCCTGAAATGCTCTAGCTGCTGTTCTGGCTGTCTGGTCCTTCACGGGCACTACTACCAGGAAACGAGAGTAATGGTCCACAATGGTGAGGGCGTACACATAGCCTGACCGGCTTGGTGTTAACTTCACGTGGTCCAGGGCCACCAACTCCAGGGGCTGCTTCGTGACAATTGGCTGTAGGGGAGACCTCTGGCTGGCATCATCTTTCCGCCTCAGGTTACACGGACCACAGTCTCGGCACCACTTCTCGACTGTCTTTCTCATGTGCACCCAGTAGAACCGATCACGGAGTAGGGTCTCCAACTTCTTCCACCCGAAGTGTCCTGCGTTATCATGGTAAGCTGCTAGGACCATTGGAGCATCCCTCTGTGGGACCACTATCTGCCAGACGAGTTCATTCGTTCGCCAGTTGACATATCTCTTGCAGAGCTTGCCTTGGTATGTGAACAGTCTTCCCCTCTCCTTCCACAGCTGCTGGGCTTCTTCTGGAGCATCTGGGCCAAGATGGGTCTCAGCTTGTGCTAGCTTTTTTTTGACCAATCGCACGGCCGGGTCACCGTTCTGTGTCTCTTCCCAATTATGGTGGAGTAATGGGTTGACCGAGACCTCGTGCTGGCTCGAGCGCTTCACTCCTACAGCATGCTCACACTGGGAAACACCTTGGTGATGGAAAGCCGGTAACTCTATCTCTTCGAGTTCATCCAGGTCTTCTCCAGACTCGGGTAAGTGAGGCATTCTGGACAGCGCATCAGCATTGTTATTCTTCTTGCCAGCTTGGTACTTGATGGTAAAGTCAAAGTTAGACAGCCGGGCCATCCATCGCTGTTCCAACGCACCTAACTTGGCTGTTGCCAGATGTGTTGCCAGATGTGTCAACGGATTGTTGTCCGTGAAGATGGTGAACTTGGCCGATGCCAGATAGTGCTTGAAGCGTTCAGTCACTGCCCAAACAATAGCGAGGAACTCTAGCTTGAAGGAACTGTAGTTTTCTGGGTTCCTTTCTGTGGGCCGAAGCTTCCTACTGGCGTAAGCTATCACCTTCTCTCTGCCTCCCTGCACCTGGGACAGAACTGCTCCCAGGCCCACGTTGCTGGCGTCTGTGTACAGTACAAACGGCTGGCTGTAGTCAGGGTAGGCCAGAATTTCTTCTCCCGTGAGAGCCCCTTTCAGCCGGACAAAGGATGTTTCTATTTGGCTGCTCCATTCAAATGGAGGGCTCTGCTTCTTAGCCTGCTTTGGCTGGCCCACCAGGAGATCTTGAAGGGGCGCTGCTATCTTTGTGAAACCATCAATGAACCTTCGGTAGTAGCCCACCAGCCCAAGGAACTGCCGCACCTCCTTTACCGTGGTGGGTCTTGGCCAGTCCTTGATTACGGTGACTTTCTCCGGATCAGGTGCCACACCTTCTGCGCTGACCACATGACCCAGGTACTGTACCTTTGTCTTCAAGAGGTGACATTTGGACGGCTTTATCTTCAGGCCATATTCCGACAAGGACTCAAACACTTCTGCTAAGTGCCTCAGGTGGTCTTCATAAGTCTGGGAGTAGACTATGACGTCATCCAGGTACAACAGCACGGTTTCAAAGTTGTGGTGGCCCAAGCAGCACTCCATCAACCTTTGGAATGTCCCTGGGGCGTTGCAGAGCCCGAATGGCATACAGTTGAACTCGCAGTGGCCCATTGGCGTCGTGAATGCAGTCTTCTCCTTGTCCGCCTTTGCCACGGGAACCTGCCAATACCCACTGGTGAGATCCAAGGTGGAGAAATAGTTATCTGACTTTAAGGCTGTTAGTGACTCCTCTATTCTGGGCAGTGGATAAGCATCTTTATGTGTAATGCGGTTAATTTGTCTGTAATCTACGCACATTCTCATTGTACCATCTTTTTTCTTTACGAGCACTAGTGGAGCTGCCCAAGGGCTACAGCTATCTCTGATAACCCCAGCCTCCTTCATTTCCCGTAACATTTCTTTGGCACGCTGATACTGTGCTGGGGTACAGGGCGGTATCTCTCTTTAATGGGATGATGATCACCCGTGGGGATTTGATGTTTAACCCCTTGTACCTGCCCAAAATCTAGGGGGTGTTTGCTGAAAACCCGCTCGTACTCCTGTGCCACCCGGTAAACCCTATGCTTTTGGTGTGAGGGGGTGGAGTCGGTGCCCACATGTAATTTTTGGCACCAGTCTTCCAGCTGCCCCTTGGAGCCATTGTCTTCCGCCTGGTCGGACGGGGTCAAGGGTTCCACTGCTTTGATGGTATTGTTACTGACAGTGTACAGTTTTGCTACAGTGGCGTACCGGGGCAATTTGGCTTCCTCCTCCCCACAATTCAGGACACGGACGGGCACTCTCCCCTTGCGGATGTCTGCTACCCCTCTGGCTATCAGGACTCCAGGCCTACTGTTTGAATACACCGGTTCTACCAAGGCATGGTAATCCTGACCCTTGAGGCCTATTGCTGCCCGACACCATATCAACATTTCACTTCTTGGGGGTATTGCAATGGGGAGGGGGTCACTTACCCTCACACTGCCAATTTCTCATCCGGCCAGCTCTACCTGCTGCCTCCTCATCAGGGCTCTGATCTCCCTCTGTAGGGCACGCTGCTGCCCGGAGCTGGCAGTTTCAGATGCCTGTTGCAACAAAATTATCACTTCGGCAATACAATTTTTTATCACATTTGTACCAATGGTTAGCAGTGGGTCAGATTCTTTGCGATCAATATCTACAATTATCATCCCCTGACATGGCAATTCTACCCGCCCCACTTTAATGGTTACTTCTTTATACCCAATTTGAGGTAAGGGCTGACCATTACTGGCCACAATTGTTAAATCATCATCTGGGCCATGGTCAATGTCTGAATCAGCCCAATATCTTTTGTACAGTTTATAAGGGATGGTTGTTACCTGGGACCCCGTATCCAGGAGGGCATTCAAAGGGATCCCATCCAGCACAATAGGAAGGACCGGGCGTCCTCCCACATACTTACTGCGACTGGGGGTTGAGCTGGGCTTCCTTACACCTGGGGGTTGGCTCCTGGCCCCAGGCTCGGCCCATTTAAAGGACAGTGTCTTGCAATATGGCCCGCCTGGCTGCAGCGGTGGCAGATCGGTTGTCCCGTTGAATCATACCGGTCTGTATCTTTTCCTCGGGTCAGCGGAATCCTCCTCTGTCGCATCCATGGGACGTCATCTGGGCTGGAGGCCAACTCGATTCTTGCAGGCGATGGGGTCACTTGTAGAGACTGCACGGTCTTGGCAAGGGCAGCTACAGTCTTGGTCAGCTCCTGGACCTGCTGTCTGAGCTCTGCAGCGGGATCCTTATCCAGGGACTGCGCCTCAGCCCCTGCAGCGGCTCGTGTTGCAGGCACCACCCCTGGGTACGTGATAGCAAGAGGCCGGAGGGGTACTGGGTCATTCGGTGTAGATTCTCTCAGTACCCGGATGGCCTGGTCCTTAAACTTTGCAAAGTCCAGATCAGGGTTCTGCAGGACCATGATACGCAGCTGGGTCCTGTGGGCATCTGACAGGAGCCCCTCTGTGAACTGCTCAGTTAGGAGTTTGTCTTCTTCACGTACACTCTCTGGGTCCACCTGTTTAACTGCTTTCAGGGCCTCCTGCAAGTTTAAGGCATAGTCCCTTATGCTGTCTGTGGCCCATTGTTTGCACCCAAAGAATCTCATCTTTATTTCTGCTGCGGTGCGGGTGTCAAAAGTACTCTTTAGCTTGGCCAGTATCTGGGTTGCTGTCCCTTTATCTGTATCAGGCCAGGACTTCACTTCACGCTGGGCCGCGCCGGCTAGCTGCCCCATTAATATGCCCACCTTCTGGCTCTCAGTCAGCGGATACACCCGGAACAAGCTGTGCAGCCTTTCTCTGAAGTCGCTCAAGGTATGGGACTCCCCGGAGTACTGCGGCAGCCATTCTGCTCCCGGGATGTACGGCATTGTGATCGGCATTACCGGCGCTACAGCGGGGGCTGGGGTGATGGCGACTGGGATTGCTTCGGCTGGTGCTGCGGTGTCTCGGGCTATGGCAACCACCTGCCCTCCCTCCGAGTCGGACATCTTCCTCCCCCTTAGTGAACCTTACCAGGCTCCGTTCACTTTTCAAATTCCCTTCTGGGTCGCGCGGGGTTAACGGCGCTCCGCTCTGATGGCGCGCTCCCTTCGCGCTCTTTGTCAGGCACGCCCCCCTTCTTCCTGCGCTCGGCGAGGCTAATGGCGGCGGCAGTTTGCAAACAGTAACACAGTCTTTTAAGCACAGTTTCTGCAGGCACACAGTACCCGGTGGGACCGGGCACGAAATCCTGTTCGTGACGCCAAAATTTGACTCACCCACCCCAGGGCTATGGGACACCCGGTGCCGGGCCGGACTAGTCCGGGGGTAGTCAGTGGTGGCGGGGCCCGACTCCGTGGCCCTGGTGGGTGTCAGTTTTAAATATGGCTGATGACTTGGTGATGAATAAAGTTTGTGTTCGTGACGCCACCTGTAGTATGCGGCTATTAAGCCGCCGCTGCTGTGTAAGGCCTCCGGGGTGATGATATGGCAGCAATGATGGTACTGCTCCCCACAGGTGGAGCAATGCCCCTGGGCACACTTGGTGCTCGTAAAAGTCTATGGTGTTGTGTGGCTAACACGGTGCAGGGCTGACAGGCAATGAAAGAACCAGGCACAAACAACAGTCTCTTTACCTTCTCCTCTTTTACTTTAGGAACAGTCCAATCCTGGGAGACCGTCACAGGTGGTGAAGGGGATCCGGTCGGCCTGGAAGTACTTGGGGTGATCTTTCTGGCCAGCTGAGTATGAGGCCTACTCCTGTTCCTTTCTTTACTACGATAGGACCCTGCTTCTCTGGATCCAGCATTGGCCCTCTTTGCTGCTGGGACCGGTGGTACGTCCCTTTCCCTCTGTGGTAGGCTGCGCAGGCCCTCTCTGGTGCTTCTCTGCTGGAGTCCACACCGGGCCCTGATGCTGCAGCTGTACCTTGGGGCTGTTTATGGGCCAGGTGCTTGCAGCTCTCTTGCCCTTCGGATTCGGCTACCAGGGAGTATTTTAAGCCCTGGTGGCCACAGACTCCGATGTCCGAGTCTCTTCTCTGCCTCTCTGCTACTCCTGCTTCCCTGGGCCAAGCTGTTCCAGCTCCAGGCCCCAGATCAACAGGACAGCACACTCTGCGTCTGCTTCCTTTCACTTCTCTCTACAGACTGAACACTACTTCCTCCCTCAGGTCAGACTTAAGGAATCCTCCCTGGAATTCCAGGTTCAGAGCTCCCCCTGCTGGCCGGAGGGAGAACTGCATTGGATGTTAAACTTGCTGGCCAATGGACCTCCCAATTACCTCCAGGCTCAGCATTAACCCTTTGGGAGGGCAATGCTGTTGTGGCGACCAGGTCCTGGGGCGCCACATGTCCAAGTTAGTGGTCTCAGACAGATGTCACAAACTGGAAGTGTTTCCCACTTCTCCAAAGAAAAAAACACAAGAGGGCGTTTCTGTGAAAAACCTTTTGGACTATGAGGACAAAGAAGGGAGGGGTGATCAAACTCACCTGAACAAGTTGTGCTGCAGGCACAACACTGTTGAGCATGTGGAGTCAGGCAGAGAGATGTAGTTGTCGTCCTGTGCTGATGTCTGATGTTGGAGGCTGGTGAATGGCGAGCGTTGTCTCCTCAGTGATGGTAACTCACCCAGATGACAGACAACAATGTGTGGTGGAAGTGGACTGTTGGGTAATCTGTGGTGGCAGGTGTCACAGCGTGGTCTCATCTGTGTTGTCGGCTACTCCTGGATATCTATGGTGAATCAAGCTGGAGGAGATCTGTTCACTGCCCAGTGCAGGAGGACATCACAGGTACTGTGCTAACAGGGTGGTTAGGATAGGACTTGATGACTCACAGTACTTTTTTTGCAGTGGTACGCGCTGGTACAGCGTACCGGAAAATCTGAAGAGCGCCTCTGGCTCTGTCCACATGGCTAATTTGTAAACTATACAAATTAGCCATGTGGAGCGAAGGCACAAGCCAGAGGTGTCTCCAGGGGGCGCGGTTGGACTGCCTGATGCGGCAGTTTGGAAGTCTGCCGGGTGGGAGCCGCTATTCTCTGAGCGCAGCTGTCACGCTGACAGCCGCACTCATAGAAAGTGCAGCGCGCGGCTCACACCGCTCAATTGTCCTAGTATCTGTCAGACGCAAGGACAATTGAAGCGGTGACGCCGGCGCTGACTTCCGGGTCAGCGCGATGGCTGTCATATGATCAGGTCAGCTGATCAGACTGCTGACCCGGAATCCAGCGCCACAGCGCAGAGGCGGCAGAGAAATGCTGAGAAGTGCTCCACTGTGGAGCTGAAGACACGGACGGAGGAACATTATGGGGTAAGAGGGGAGTATTTATGAAACAGTATAAGGGAGAGAGGGGGGGAGGGAACTATTTGTGGACACTCTATGGGGGAGACAGAGGGTGGGGGAGGGAACCATCTGTGCACATACTATGGGGGGGACAGAGGGTGGGGAGGGGGCAATAGGCATATACACAGTATGGATGGGGAGGGAACTATCTGTGGACACAGTATGTTGAGAGAGAGGATGAGGTTTCATGTATGGGGAGAGAGAGGATGAGGGGTGATGAATGGGGAGAGAGGATGAGGGGTGATGTGAGGGGAGAGAGAGGATGAGGTTTCATGCATGGGGACAGAGGATGAGGGGTGATGCATGTAAAGAGAGAGGATGAGGTTTCATGCATGGGGACAGAGGATGAGGGGTGATGTATGGGGAGAGAGAGGATGAGGTTTCATGAATGGGGAGAGAAATGATGAGGGGTGATGTATGAGGAGAGGGAGGATGTGGTTTCATGCATGGGGAGAGAAATGATGAGGGGTGATGTATGGGGAAAGAGAGGATGAGGTTTCATGCATGTGGAGAGAGAGAATGAGGTTTCATGCATGGGAAGAGAAATGATGAGTGGTGATGTATGGGGAGAGATAATGAAGTTTCATTCATGGGTAGAGAGGATGAGGGGTGATATATGGGGAGAGAGAGGATGAGGTTTCATGCATGGGGAGAGAGGATGAGAGGTGATGCATGGGGAGAGAGATGATGAGGTTTCATGCATGGAGAGAGAGGATGAGGGGTGATGTATGGGGAGAGAGAGGATGGAGTTTCATGTATGGGGAGAGAAATGATGAGGGGTGATGTATGGGGAGAGAGAGGATGAGGTTTCATGCATGGGGAGAGAGGATGAGGGGTGATGTATGGGGAGAGAGAGGATGAAGTTTCATGCATGGGGAGAGAGGATGAGGGGTGATGTATGGGGAGAGAGAGGATGAATTTTCATGTATGAGGAGAGAGAGGATGAGGTTTCACGTATGGGGAGAGAGGATGAGGTTTCATTCATAGGGAGAGAGGATGAGGGGTGATGTATGGGGAGAGAGAGGATGAGGTTTCATGCATGGGGAGAGAGGATGAGGGGTGATGCATGGGGAGAGAGAGGATGAGGTTTCATGAATGGGGAGAGAGGATAAGGGGTGATGTATGGGGAGAGAGAGGATGAGGTTTCATGCATGGGGAGAGAAATGATGAGGGGTGATGTATGGGGAGAGAGAAGATGAGGTTTCATGCATGGGGAGAGAGGATGAGAAGTGATGTATGGGGAGAGAGAGGATGAGGTTTCATGCATGGGGAGAGACGATGAGGGGTGATGTATGGGGAGAGAGATGATGAGGTTTCATGCATGGGGACAGAGAGGATAAGGGGTGATGGATGGGGACAGAGAGGATGAGGTTTCATGCATGGGGGAGAGAGGATGAGGGGTGATGTATGGGGAGAGAGAGGATGAGGTTTCATGCATGCGGAGAGAAATGATGAGGGGTGATGTATGGGGAGAGAGAGGATGAGGTTTCTTGCATGGGGAGAGAAATGATGAGGGGTGATGTATGGGGAGAAAGGATGAGGGGTGATGTGTGGGAAGAGAGAGGGTGAGGTTTCATGCATGGGAACAGAGGATGAGGGGTGATGCATGGGGAGAGAGGATGAGGTTTCATGCATGAGTACAGAGGATGAGGAGTGATGTATGGGGAGAGAGAGGATGAGGTTTCATGCATGGGGAGAGAAATGATGAGGGGTGATGTATGGGGAGAGAGAGGATGAGGTTTCATGTATGGGGAGAGAGAGGATGAGGTTTCATGCATGTGGAGAGAGAGAATGAGGTTTCATGCATGGGAAGAGAAATGATGAGGAGTGATGTATGGGGAGAGAGAAGTAGGTTTCATTCATGGGGAAAGAGGATGAGGGGTGATGTATGGGGAGAGAGAGGATGAGGTTTCATGCATGGGGAGAGAGGATGAGGGGTGATGCATGGGGAGAGAGAGGATGAGGTGTCATGCATGGGGAGAGAGGATGATGGGTGATGTATGGGGAGAGAGAGGATGAGGTTTCATGCATGGGGAGAGAAATGATGAGGGGTGATGTATGGAGAGAGAGAGGATGAGGTTTCATGCATGGGGAGAGAGGATGAGGGGTGATGTATGGGGAGAGAGAGGATGGGGTTTCATGCATGTGGAGAGAGGATGAGGGGTGATGTAAGGGGAGAGAGAAGATGAGGTTTCATGTATGAGGAGAGAGAGGATGAGGTTTCATGTATGGGGAGAGAGAGGATGAGGTTTCATGCATGGGGAGAGAAATGATGAGGGGTGATGTATGGGGAGAGAGAGAATGAGGTTTCTTGCATGGGGAGAGAAATGATGAGGGGTGATGTATGGGGAGAGAGGATGAGGGGTGATGTGTGGGGAGAGAGAGGGTGAGGTTTCATGCATGGGAACAGAGGATGAGGGGTGATGCATGGGGAGAGAGGATGAGGTTTCATGCATGAGTACAGAGGATGAGGGGTGATGTATGGGGAGAGAGAGGATGAGGTTTCATGCATGGGGAGAGAAATGATGAGGGGTGATGTATGGGGAGAGAGAGGATGAGGTTTCATGTATGGGGAGAGAGAGGATGAGGTTTCATGAATGTGGAGAGAGAGAATGAGGTTTCATGCATGGGAAGAGAAATGATGAGGAGTGATGTATGGGGAGAGAGAATGAGGTTTCATTCATGGGGAAAGAGGATGAGGGGTGATGTATGGGGAGAGAGAGGATGAGGTTTCATGCATGGGGAGAGAGGATGAGGGGTGATGCATGGGGAAAGAGAGGATGAGGTTTCATGCATGGGGAGAGAGGATGATGGGTGATGTATGGGGAGAGAGAGGATAAGGTTTCATGCATGGGGAGAGAAATGATGAGGGGTGATGTATGGAGAGAGAGGATGAGGTTTCATGCATGGGGAGAGAGGATGAGGGGTGATGTATGGGGAGAGAGAGGATGGGGTTTCATGCATGTGGAGAGAGGATGAGGGGTGATGTATGGGGAGAGAGAAGATGAGGTTTCATGTATGAGGAGAGAGATGAGGTTTGCTGCATGTGGAGAGAGAGAATGAGGTTTCATGCATGGGAAGAGAAATGATGAGGAGTGATGTATGGGGAGTGAGAATGAGGTTTCATTCATGGGGAAAGAGGATGAGGGGTGATGTATGGGGAGAGAGAGGATGAGGTTTCATGCATGGGGAGAGAGGATGAGGGGTGATGCATGGGGAAAGAGAGGATGAGGTTTCATGCATGGGGAGAGAGGATGATGGGTGATGTATGGGGAGAGAGAGGATAAGGTTTCATGCATGGGGAGAGAAATGATGAGGGGTGATGTATGGAGAGAGAGGATGAGGTTTCATGCATGGGGAGAGAGGATGAGGGGTGATGTATGGGGAGAGAGAGGATAGGGTTTCATGCATGTGGAGAGAGGATGAGGGGTGATGTATGGGGAGAGAGAAGATGAGGTTTCATGTATGAGGAGAGAGAGGATGAGGTTTCATGTATGGGGAGAGAGAGGATGAGGTTTCATGCATGGGGAGAGAAATGATGAGGGGTGATGTATGGAGAGAGAGAGGATGAGGTTTCATTCATGGGGAGAGAGGATGAGGGGTGATGTATGGGGAGAGAGAGGATGAGGTTACATGCATGAGGAGAGAGAGGATGAGGGGTGATGCATGGGGAGAGAAAGGATGAGGTTTCATGCAGGGGGAGAGAAATGATGAGGGGTGATGTATGGGGAGAGAGAGGATAAGGTTTCATGCATGGGGAGAGAAATGATGAGGGGTGATGTATGGAGAGAGAGGATGAGGTTTCATGCATGGGGAGAGAGGATGAGGGGTGATGTATGGGGAGAGAGAGGATGGGGTTTCATGCATGTGGAGAGAGGATGAGGGGTGATGTATGGGGAGAGAGAAGATGAGGTTTCATGTATGAGGAGAGAGAGGATGAGGTTTCATGTATGGGGAGAGAGAGGATGAGGTTTCATGCATGGGGAGAGAAATGATGAGGGGTGATGTATGGAGAGAGAGAGGATGAGGTTTCATTCATGGGGAGAGAGGATGAGGGGTGATGTATGGGGAGAGAGAGGATGAGGTTTCATGCATGAGGAGAGAGAGGATGAGGGGTGATGCATGGGGAGAGAAAGGATGAGGTTTCATGCAGGGGGAGAGAAATGATGAGGGGTGATGTATGGAGAGAGAGAGGATGAGGTTTCATTCATGGGGAGAGAGGATGAGGGGTGATGTATGGGGAGAGAGAGGATGAGGTTTCATGCATGAGGAGAGAGAGGATGAGGGGTGATGTATGGGGAGAGAGAGGATGAGGTTTCATGCATGGGGAGAGAAATGATGAGGGGTGATGTATGGGGAGAGAGAGGATCAGGTTTCATGCATGGGGAGAGAGGATGAGGGGTGATGTATGGGGAGCGAGAGGATGAGGTTTCATGCAGGGGGAGAGAGGATGAGGGGTGATGTATGGGGAGAGAGAGGATGAGGTTTAATGTATGGGGAGAGAGAGGATGACGTTTCATGTATAGATAGAGAGAGGATGAGGTTTCATGCATGGGGACAGAGGATGAAGGGTGATGCGTGGGGAGAGAGAGGATGAGGTTTCATGTATGGTGATAGAGAGGATAAGGGGTGATGCATGGGGACAGAGAGGATGAGGTTTCATGCATGGGGAGAGAAATGATGAGGGGTGATGCATTGGGAGAGAGAGGATGAGGTTTCATGTATGGGGAGAGAGAAGATGAGGTTTCATGTATGGGGAGAGAGAGGATGAGGTTTCATGCATGTGGAGAGAGAGAATGAGGTTTCATGCATGGGAAGAGAAATGATGAGCGGTGATGTATTGGGAGAGATAATGAGGTTTCATTCATGGGTAGAGAGGATGAGGGGTGATGTATGGGGAGAGAGAGGATGAGGTTTCATGCATGGGGAGAGAGGATGAGAGATGATGGATGGGGAGAGAGATGATGAGGTTTCATGCATGGAGAGAGAGGATGAGGAGTGATGTATGGGGAGAGAGAGGATGGAGTTTCATGCATGGGGAGAGAAATGATGAGGGGTGATGTATGGGGAGAGAGGATGAGGTTTCATGCATGGAGAGAGAGGATGAGGGGTGATGTATGGGGAGAGAGAGGATGAAGTTTCATGCATGGGGAGAGAGGATGACGGGTGATGTATGGAGAGAGAGAGGATGAATTTTCATGTATGAGGAGAGAGAGGATGAGGTTTCACGTATGGGGAGAGAGGATGAGGTTTCATGCATGGGGACAGAGAGGATAAGGGGTGATGCATGGGGACAGAGAGGATGATTTTTCATGCATGGGGAGAGAGAGGATGAGGGGTGATGCATGGGGACAGAGAGGATGAGGTTTCATGTATGGGGAGAGAGAGGATGAGGTTTCATGTATGGGGAGAGAGAGGATGAGGTTTCATGCATGTGGAGAGAGAGGATGAGGTTTCATGCATGGGGAGAGAAATGATGAGGGGTAATGTATCGGGAGAGACGATGAGGTTTCATTCATGGGGAGAGAGGATTAGGTGTTATGCATGGGGAGAGAGAGGATGAGGTTTCATGCAGGTGGAGAGAGGATGAGGGGTGATGTATGGGGAGAGAGAGGATGAGGTTTCGTGCATGGGGAAAGAAATGATGAGGGGTGATGTTTGGGGAGAGAGAGGATGAGGTTTCATGCATGGGGAGAGAGGATGAGGGGTGAAGTATGGGGAGAGAGAGGATGAGGTTTTATGCAGGGGGAGAGAGGATGAGGGGTGATGTGTGGGGAGAGAGAGGATGAGGTTTCATGTATGGGGAGAGAGAGGATGAGGTTTCATGTATGGGGAAAGAGAGGATGAGGTCTCATGCATGGGGACAGAGGATGTGGGGTGATGCAAGGGGAGAGAGAGGATGAGGTTTCATGTATGGGGACAGAGAGGATAAGGGGTGATGCATGGGGACAGAGAGCATGAGTTTTCATGCATGGGGACAGAGAGGATGTGGAGCGAACTGGAAAGAAATTTTGAGGACACAGAATAAAGAGTGACATGGTATGAAGAGCAAGTGGGCTGGATGGGGAGTGAGGTGGAAAAGTATATGGAGACACAGGAGGTAGTGCGGAGACAGGAAGGGATGAGAAGAATGTGAGGGGCACAGAATAAAGACTGGGTAGTGGAGGGGGTGGTATGGAGAGGGGGCAGAATGGGAGGACAGTGTGAGTTTATAGCAAGGAGGGGGAGTGTGATGAGGGCACAGTATAAAGACTGGGCAGAATAAGGGGACACAGTGTAAAGGACAGTGTGAAGAGTATGCTCAGTATGGTAAGAGAGGCAGTGTGGAGGGCATGTACCATAAGAGGGACAGTGTGGGTCATATTTTGTGCAGAGAATACTGGGGCCATTATTTATTCTAGGGCACTGCGTAGTGCAGATATTTTTAAGTAGAAGTATTATAATCATTCTGCTATTTTAGGGGCATCGTGTCGGGATTTGTTACAGAAGACCGGAGAAGATGGAAATCTGCAGAGACGAGCTGTGAATGTGAAAAATCATCATTGTGTCAGGACAAGATGAAGAATAGAAAAATATGACTAGAGACAATATCATCTATAAGGTACCTGAATGTAAATGTTTATTTGTGATACTGACAATGTCTTATCATTAGGCCTTGGTCCTACTTGCACATTGCTTCTGATGTGAACGCAATGGGACCCCCACTGGTCAGCTGATTATGGTGCAGGTGGCCGGAAATGCTTATTTCTGGATCTGCTCCGTCCTCTGATGGTGTCTGCGGCCGGGTACTGCACATCCACCTCATTGATTTTAATAGGAGACTGCTGCCACTATCAGAAGACGGAGTAGATCCAGAACTGAGCTCTTCCGGCCACCTGCCACCGGCACCTAGTGTAGGGAATTGGCGGGGTTGCCAGGTGCCGGACCCTGACCAGTCAGACATTGGTGATCTATCCTAAGGAAAGGTCATTAATGTTAAAGTACTGGACAATCTCTTTAATAAAGTCTTGTGCTGTCTGACAAGTTAAGGGTTACTATGTTTTTATTTATGTTGTTAGGAGCATTAAAGGGGTTGTCCAAATTTGTGATGAGTCTGCAGTCACTCCTTGTGTCACTCTGTGACTGCAGCCTTCTGAAGTCTCACAGTGTGCACACTGCCCGCTGTCGGGATTCTCTGGTGCCGGCGGTGAGAGTGGGAGGTTATGAACCTGCAAGTATGCGATTTACATAGATGTGGTCACGTGCTGAACAGACATGCTCAATGAAAATGAATTGACTGATGCCGGACACATCAAATCAGAATGTGGCCAGAAGTGTTCAAATCACATACTTGTGGTCACATGATCGTCCACTCTCTCCACTGGCACCGGCACACCCCGCCGCAGCCTCGCTACTCAATGTTGACGGGCAGCGCACCTGACAGCACCCTCCCTCCCACGCTCCTCGCCTCAGAGATGCGTACCAGCACATATTTTTTCACAAAAAAAGCACTGCTCACCACCATGAGGCAATGACTCAGCAGCCCATTGTCCAGGGATATCCGGAGCTCACTCCAAGGGTCCGATCATGGTCAGACCTGTTACGACTATTGTCATTATGCCCCTAATTATAGACCGAATCAGCAGTTGTGTACTGATATCTGTACACGAATAAAAATGAATACCATGGAGACATTCAGAACCAAGAATACAACCAGGAACCAAAGCAGAACATCACTCAGGCTCCACAACAATGTGATGAGACAGCCCGGTGGAAAGAGACCGGAGTAATACCAATCTACTTGCTCCATTTTTCTTATTCATGAGCCCCATGTCTCTATAAGTTTATTGCTGTGGAATCTCGAACAAGTGTTGTAGAATATATTCCGAAGATGAATGTACATGTTCCGGATGCCTCTAAACACGCACACACAATGTGATATACATTTATGCTTATTTCTTGACAGATGTGAGAATACATTTTACCACGGGACATAATTACAATATGTGTCTGGAACATACTTGTCAATAATGTAGAGTTTTCTCTCCTCTAACCTCCCGGAGCTGTCTGTTTCTGCCTGTATTTTTTTTTAACACTTCCTCCTTTCTCCATTTCCCTCCGGCACCAGTGGGATCAGTAAAGTAGGATTTATAGTAGCTGCAAACCCAAGGCAGTTCCTTCTACTCTCACTCTGGTGCTTTGGGATTTGCAACGTATTGCCTCTTTTATTTTCTTACAAAAAAGCACTGTATCCCTCAGCTTGCTTTAAACAGTTTTTTTATATGTATGTGATAAGGGGGCTGCGGTAGAGCTTTTGATGTGTTAAGAGAAAACTTTGTTACTTTGTGGAATAACTTCATTCACATCTAAAGTATCACATACAAATAAAGCCTGCAACAACGCGACGGGATGAAATCAGATTTATTACCCAGACGTAGCAAAGGTGAAATTTTTAGGGATATCACACAATGGGACATGTTTATCAAAACTAATTCTTAGACAGTGCAGATTTAGACTAGAAAGTCTAAAACTGCACCAAATTTTTCAAGGTGGTTCACGTTTGTTATTCTAAAGCCTCCACCGCGCTCTGAGTTCTGACCAACATTCATTGTTCCCATTAAGTCTTTCACCCAAACCGCAGGCAAAACGGATTTTGGACGCATGCGCCATTGGGGCCATTGACTATAATGGTGCAGTTGCAGTCACCATGTGTTCTGTTGTGCACCATTTTCGGGTGTATATGCTTTCCACAGGTGGACACCCATACTCAGTCTACTACGTCTGGGTGTCCACCTCCAGGAATCATATATGCCCAAAAAGGGTATACGACAGAGCATATGGTGACTATGTCTGCACCATTATAGTCAATGGTCCGGTCAGTGCATGCGTCCAAAACCCATTTTGCAGGGTTTTGGACACAGAAGCCCCGCTGGGACCACTAAGCGTAGGTCAAACCGCATTGTGAAAGGGACCATAAGGCCGCTTTACACGCTACGACATCGCTAAAGCGATGTCGTTGGGGTCACGAATTTTGTCACACACATCCGGCCTCATTAGCGATGTCGTTGCGTGTGACACCTATTAGCGATTTTGAATCATTGCAAAAACGTTCAAAATCGCTAATCGGTGACATTCCCCCCCAATCTCAATTATCGTTGCTGCTGCAGTTACGATGTTGTTCGTTGTTCCTGTGGCAGCACACATCGCTATGTGTGACACCGCAGGAGCGAGGAACCTCACTTTACCTGTGTCCCGCCAGCAATGAGGAAGGAAGGAGGTGGGCGGGATGTTTGTCCCGCTCATCTCTGCCCCTCCGCTTTGATTGGGCGGCCGATTAGTGACGTCGCTGTGACGCCGTACGAACCACCCCCTTAGAAAGGAGGTGGTACGCCGGTCACAGCGACGTTACTATGCAGGTAAGTCCGTGTGATGGGTCCATGCAATTTTGTGTGCCACGGGCAGCGATATGCCCGTGACACACAAACGATGGGGGCAGGTACGCACGTTAGCGATCTTACTAGCGAGATCACAGCGTGTAAAGCGGCCTTTAGACAGTCTAGTTTACGTTTACACCATTTATTAGTTGGCTAAAAGTGTGGCATGAATTTGGCACATTTTTAGTGCACCATATTGCACAATATGAAGATCAATAGAAAACTGAAGATCCAGCTAAGTAGGAACCCAACCACAATGGTGAGTACTTTAGGATAAAACTTCCATTTTATTTTTCCATTAAAATCAATTCTGCCATCAGACCATCCAAAAATATGTACAAAAAATAGAAAAGAAACCAACGCATTTCAGCTTAATTGTAAAGCGCTGCGGAATATGTTGGCGCTATAGTAATAAAACTTATTATTATTATTATAGCTATGCACAGCCTTATTCATGCAAGAAGATGAGGCAAATCCGATGAATAAACTCTTCATGCCTTATTTGTACATGGCATAATAAAACTCCACGATGTCGGAGATATAGCTAGAGCATAGCGAGTACACATGGTTAGGTACTCGCTCAACTCTAGTAACCATCAGAATACAGTCCCGGGGGATCTCGATAGCTTGGAAGCTGACGCCACAGGATGATGTCCAGAACCAAAGGCAAAATCTAGCATGGACTGAAGCAGATTGATTCTGGTAGTCACAGGCAGGAGGAGGGTGCTTGTAGATTTAGACAACACAGGATGGACACTGGTGGCTTCATGGCCACTCCTAGGGGGGAGGGAGACAGAGTCACAGAACAGTATAGAGTGTAGTTAAGAGAACAGGGACCTGACAACTAGCATGGACAGACAAGCTATGAGAACACATTGAACAGGCACCTCCCAATGGATGCCTTAAATACACTATACCTAATAGCGGGGATCGAGAGGCACTTCCGGGTTACGTCATGCTGGCCCTTAAGAAAAGTGAGAGTAACACAGTCGCAACCTAAGTGTGCTCACAAGAGCCCTGATGCCCATTCGTGGGCCTCAAGAGGCAGATCAGGCAGCGTGGAACAGGAGGAGGCAGCAAGAGAATGTTGCCGCCGTTGACACACTGGGGGACTGGCGGGAACTGACAGGGGAGCAGAGGATACTTGGGACTGCAGGACTGGACAGAGATTGTGGGAGCAGGGGAGAAGGGGCTGGGAGAGTTACATGATGTGACATCAGGCAAGTTTTTTTGGGAGAGGTAAATCTAAAATCTAATCTCAAAGTGTTCACCAATGAGAAAGGGAAAAGAAAGCAAAAAGTGCACCGATCTAAATGTAGCTGTATAGATAATTCATAGGTGAATGTTGTATTCCCATACACTCACCTCTAGCAAGCCTTGCTAACTTGCTTATCAATCCTTTAGGACCTCAGATCTCAATGGAGAGTTCTCCTTCCCAAACGGTAGGCTGCAGACTCCTGGTGGCTATTCTGTAACTCAGCCCGAGTTCCCATAGGAATAATATCAATGTCAAATCCTCCAGGCTGTGTGCGCTCGCAAACAATTTGATCATACAGGCTGTAATTATTTCCTATACAAATTTTGTATTATTTTTACAAGAACAAACAACGCGTTTCGACAAACAAATGTCTTCCTCAGGTGTTCAAATTTTGGGAAATTCTGGAAATTGAACTCAAACCTGTTCCTGCACAAATCGATCATCTCATCTCTAACCAAAAAAAAACAAAAATAAAAAGGACGTATAACCTCACCTAGTAAATATTCACATTCACAAAATAAATAATAATTCCGGAGCATCATTTTTTCAAACTCACATTGTACCTTTCCTACGTTATTCCTATGTTATTAACTGTGTGTTACCAGTTCAGTTTTTCTTGTTTAACCCTAGAACGCGCAAGCAATTCAATCTACCATAGAAAACAAATGACCTAGCAGGCCTGCAAGGCCCCAGGTATGCGTTCTAGGGTTAATACATTTTCAAAATTTTCTACATTTCTGTTTAATTTCTGTCAAGATGGGGGATGGGTTGAAGAGTGTATATTAATTATGAAAAAAATGAACTTTTTTGAATTTACCAAATGGCTGCAATGAAAAAAAGAGTGAAAAATTTAAAGGGGTCTGAATACTTTCTGTACCCACTGTGTATAGTGTAATTATAGTGCTGTATGTTTAACTTTAATATCCCTTTAATCTGCAATTCTAAAAAAGGAAACATGAACTGTCGATATTTTCCTGGCAACCCTTTTAAAAATACTTGCAGTTGACTGAACCACAACATCCACCATGTTGACCAATCTACCAGCAATAGCTTTTAACTCCGGCACTCAGCTGCAATCAAATCAGATAGGAGACCAAGCAAAATTGTCATTCCTCTTAACTTCCTCTGTCTACGAAACAAAACTTGGCATCCCCATAAATATTTAAAGGAATATTCCTCACCGAGTCTCTCTTATCTACGTGTACCTGTATCGAGTGGCATATCAAAGCAATAGAACATGACAAACCGGTTTAGATTCTCCGATGCAGTGACATTCTGTAGAACATCTGCATTAAAATATAATTATGTGTAATGATGCAAACAGCGCACTTGACAGAGATGTTGGAGGAGATAGTCGATGAAATGAATTCAGGCTAAAAGGAGCATGACACTTCCTGATTTATGGATTGTGGATAGCGGAGTGCTAAATCTTTGATGAAGTGTCTTTATTTTGTATGATAACCTTTTGGAAATATGGGCGCTCAGACAAGTATTCAATTTATTTGGAGTGTCTTAAATTTGAAAAGTAATTTCAAATTGAGACGAAATCCTTAAATCTGTGATTAGCTTTTTTTTTTTTTCGAGTAAGAAGGCAACAATTCCAAGAATAGCTTTTAATTAGTTGTGCCTATCTCCACCGTGTTTTCCAACACACACGTTAGTGACTTGCTGAGCCGTGAAAGTTTTTACAGACTAAATAAAACACAGAAGAGGAGAAGCTGTGAGCTTCAGGGTGAGGATTACGATATCAGGTGGACCCTTGTAAGGAATAATTTTAGGCAGTCTAATCTGGCGGACTAGATTTTGTTTTGTAGATATAGAACAGGTAAATTATTAAAGGAAATAGATAAAACCTCTGAGAGTCACAGATGTCACAGCATGACAGCGAGTGCTAGAAGATCACAAAGATTTATGTCACGTGTTGTTATCTGACAGTGGACTCAATGACACTGGGAAACTGTTAGTTTTTCCTCTCAGTTGGTATCCTCTGACTTCCTTTATTTACCTCACCCTGAGGTGCTTTGGATGCATTTTATAGTTTACTCCTTGGTGTGGTCTACACTGATTGTCTCTTGTTGCTCCAGAGACTTCTGTGGTTGCTGCTCCTCAGATAAGTGTTTGGCTTATGTTGTCTACCTGGGCTCAGGTGATAGCATTCATGTTTCCCTTGTATTATTTCCTTTTGTCTCCCTTAGTGTTAGTGGTGTTGACTATCACTCATACAATCCTTACTTAGGACCCTTTTGCCAGAAGGAGACAGGGTGCCAGGTATCCAGCTCAGCAACAAGTCGGTGAGGATACAAAAAGGTGGTACTAAACCTCTACATTGTTACAGTTTATAGTTTGCACCTTGATGCGGTCTGCAGTGGTTGTCTATTGTTGCTCCTGAGACTTTTGTGGTTGCTGCTCCTCAGATAAGTGTTTGACTTTTGCTATCTACCTGGCCTCAGGTAACAGCATTCATGTTTTCCCTGTATTGTTTTATTTTGTCTCCCTTTAGTGTTAGTGGTGTTGATTAGCACTCATACTATCTTTACTTAGGACCCTTTTGCCAGGAGGAGACAGGGCCCCAGGTATCCAGGTGCAACAGGTGCGGAACCTGTATAGGGCTGGTTAGGGCAGTGAGGGTGAGCTGCTGGTTGTTGTCAGGGGTCACCACTTCCCCCTTTTCCATAGCAATAAGGTATTCCTTGCCCCTTCCTTTGTGCTGTCCTATATGGCTAACATGACCTCTATCCTCTGCTTTGACACTGAGGTAATGACATCGGGCTTTGAACTCCGGATTGTAATTGTGTGTTTACAAAAAATAAGGGAAGAAGTCCAAAAGATCTCACTTTTTAACTACAATATTGGATTGGGTCACCAGGACGTTGAGGTCAGGTGACTCCCCACTGGCTTATTCTTTGAAAAGGATAATACAACCCACTATGGGTACAAGTGGGTGTTGCTAAACCTCTACATTGTTGCTCTTTACAGTTTGCTCCTTGGTGTGGTCTGCAGTGGTTGTCTCTTGTTGCTCCAGAGACGTCTGTGGTTGCTGCTCCTCAGACAAGTGTTTGACTTTGCTATCTACCTGTGCTCAAGTATTGTAACTCATGATTGCCCTGTATTGTTCCCTTGTGTCTTCCTTTAGTGTTAGTGGTGTTGACTAGCACTCATGCCATCCTTACTTAGGACCATTTTGCCAGGAGAAAAAGGGACTCAGGTATCCAGCTTAGCGACAGGAACCTGTATAGGGTCGATGAGGGCAGTGATGGTGAGTTGCTGGTTGTTGTCAGGCATCACCACTTCCCCCTTTCCCTAGCAATAAGGCATTCCTTCCCCCTTTTTTTGTGTAGTCCTATGCAGCTAATATTCCTCCATCCTTGCCGTGACACTGAGTTATTGATATTGGGATTGGAACTCAGGACTGTATTGCTTTCTGTGTTTACAAATATCAAAGGAAGAAGTCCAGAAGAGCTCACATTTTATCTGCAATATTGGATTGGGTCGCCAGGACGCTGAGGTGAGGCGACTCCCCACTGGTTTATTCCTTGGAAAGGATAATATAAGTCACTTTGGGCACAACTTAAAAGGTGGCTGTGCTCCATTGAGCACATGAAAGTTGAAATTATTTATAGCAAAGCATTTGGAAGCTCTAATACAAAATCTGTATCATTTGATCTATATGCTACATAGTTACATACGTTAAATAAAGACCTAGGTACATCTAGTTGAACCTTCCTCCACCAATTATACATTTTATCACTAAATCATCTATAATTGACAATGTTGTGTGTACTGGGGAAATGTCTAAAAATACTCCTTCATGACAGGGCCAATTTCTGTTTTTCATATTTTCCTCCTCTGATTCCCAGAGCCATAACTTTTTTATTTTTCTGTCCAAATACACATTCGAGGGCTTGTTTTTTTGCGGGACGAGTTGTACTTTTGAATGACACAATTAATTTTTCCACATCGTGTACTGAAAATAAAAAAATATCCAAATGGGGAAAAATTGTGAAAAAAACAATTTTGACATAGCTTTTCAGGAATTATTTTACGGTGTGGCAAAAATGACCTCACAATAAGAGTCATCTTATCAGTATGATTACGGCAATACCAAAGACAACCATTTTTTTAATTATTTTAGGGGTGAAAAAAAATCAAAAAATTGAGGTTTGAGTCACATTTTTCCAAGACTTGCAACATTTTCATTTTTTGGTAGATTGAGTGGAGTGATGGCTTATTTTTTGCAGGTCAAGACAACTTTTTTATTGATACCATTTTGGAATTTTGATCACTTGTTACAGCATTTTTTGTGGCATTACAGTCACCAAAAATCGTAATTTTGGTATTCTTTAATTTTTTTTTTGCTTACAGAGTTTATCGATTGGGTTAATTATTTTTATATTTTGATAGATAGGACATTTCTGAACGTGGTGGTACCACATATGTGTAGTTTTTTTTTTTTTTAAATATTATCTTCATTTTTAATGGGACTAAAGGGGGTGATTTGATTTTTTTTTAATTTTTTCATATTTTTTCAAATGTTTGTTTACTTCTTACTGTTCTTAATAGTGTCCGTAAGGCACTTGCAGCTGCGTTTGTCTGATTGCTTGTGCTATATACAGCAGTGTCATAGCTTTGCTGAATACACTGAAAATCACCATCTCCTTTGAAGCCTGGCCACAGGCAGTTCTCAGAAGAGTGGAGTAATGACAAGCAGGGAGGTCTTTAACAGACCCCCTACTGTCATAGCAACCTATCTGCGACCCATGGCCAAGTCACAGGTGCCCAGATGGGCACTTAGAATGGTGCGCCCCCATGCTAGGGCTTGGTAAATCCCTCTTTCAGAGTGATAGTGGCATTTAAGGGGTTAAAAATCATGGGCAAAGCTCCACCCATGATTGTTAGAGGCAGAGCCTGGCTGTAATACACAGTCGTTACCTGCCGAGCATGGGGTGAGCTCACTCCGTAAGCCCACTCCATACACCCACTTCCGACTTGCATGTACTGTCATGAAGGGGCTTAATGTTTGTGTATTCCATGGTTTCCAACAGTTACAGAATATTTAGCAAGCTCCCTGGAAACGGAACCATTTCTTAGATTCCTGGAAGAGTATATTTCTTACCAACTGTAAAACCCTCCAAATTTTTCAAGGAAAAAAACTAGTCATTGACAGTGCATGACCTTTCAGAATGAAGCATTGACATGTAAATAAAACATCACCTAAAGCAGCTGGGCAATAGTGCAACAGCTATCAT
This sequence comes from Anomaloglossus baeobatrachus, assembly GCF_048569485.1. Lineage (NCBI taxonomy): Eukaryota > Metazoa > Chordata > Amphibia > Anura > Aromobatidae > Anomaloglossus > Anomaloglossus baeobatrachus. The sequence goes on along the minus strand of NC_134362.1, from coordinate 177,264,042 downwards.
TTCACCACTTGTAGTCAATATTTTGAACCTTATCTTGAGTTATCAGTGATCTGTCATCATTTTCTCATAAATAATGAATCATTAAAGACAGAGGCCTTTACTTATCTAGTTACAACTCTTTGTGACCTGTGAGTGGTGACTCAGACTCCGACTGGCCATACACATTAGATACCTATTGTCTGATCGATGCTTTAGTCAATTGTTTGGCCGACAGCCATCTAAGGCGACTCTCCCATACATAGGAATGCTTGTTCGGCTGACAGCCATCTTAGCCAAATCTCACATTCACATGAAGGCTCCCTTGGAATAGTAATGGAGTATTTGGTACGAATAATCCAAACCCGAATCTACACATTAGATGGCTGTTTTCTGAAGGTTGTTTCAGTCAATTGCTTGGCCAAAAGCCATCTCAAGCAATTCTCCCATACATGGAAGTGCTTGTTTGGCCAACAGCTATCTCAGCCAACTCTCCCATTTACAGGAGTTCTTGCTTGTGCCACGGCCATCTCTGCCATCTCTCCCATTCATAGGAGTGCTTTTTCTGGTGACAGCCATCTCAGCTTACACTCATACACAGAAGTGCTTGTTCACCTGACAGCTATCTCAGTCAACTCTCTCATACACAGGAGTGCTCATTCGTCCGACAGCCACTTCAGCTAACTCTCCCATACACAGGAGTTCTTGCTTAGCCAACAGCCATCTCAGCCAACTCACTCACACACAGGAACGCTCATTTGGCTAACAGCTATCTCAGTCGACTCTCCCATACACAGAAGTGCTCATTTGGCTGACAGCCATCTCAGCCAACTCTTCCAATCACCGGATGGCTCGTCCGGCCAACAGCCATCTCAGCCAACTCTCCCAAACACCGAAGTGCTTCTCCGGCAAACAGCCTCCTCCGTTGATTCTCATACACAGGAGTGCTCATTCGGCCGACAGCCGATAACCATCTCAGCCAACTCTCCCATACACTGGAGTGCTCGTTCAGCCAACAGCCATCTCACCCAGCTCTCCCATACACCGGAGTGCTCGTTTGGCTAACAGCTATCTCAGTCTACTCTCCCTTACACAGGAACTCTTGTTCGGCCAACAGCCATCTCAGTCAACTCACCAATACACAGGAACTCTCATTTCGGTCAACAACGATCTCAGCTGACTTTCCCATACATAGGAGGGCTACCTCGGAATAGTAATGGAGTATTTGGTACAAATAATTTGAACCCGAATATTTTACTATTTGACAATCGTTATTTATAAATTGATTTTTTATACATTCATATTAGTAAACAGTGTTATACAAGGCTTGTTAGGGAGGTAATTTGGGCATACAGGTATCAATGCTGCTGTATTGGAGGGCATAGGGGACCTGACAGGCTCCCTTTAACAACATATATTTCTGCAGTCCACAAGAGGTTATCTTCTGATCTGAATGTCATCCATACATTATCTGTATTATCATTCTATGAGTATTGTGCTGCTTGAAACCAAGTTCTATCCCATTAGGCGTTCAGAAAGGAATAGACAGAAAGAATGAAGGCTGCGAACAGTCAGAATTTCCAGTGTATTATACACTCTGTCACTTCTCAGCAGGAGATGCGGTTTTACACTAGAAGAAAAGTTCAAGTGGATAAAGAAGTAGATATATTGAAAGTATCTGTGACAGGTACCTTACAATAATAATACCATTTAATAGCATGGCAACTATTCTATTGTCTAGGTATCTTTTGCTGCTTTTCGATATCTACATATACTGTATATATATATATATATATATATATATATATATATATATATATATATAAACATATATTTATTTTTCTTTTTTTTTTCCTTTTTATATATATTTTTTTAATTATTTATTTAAAGATTATTAAAGTTTATTAAGGTATTAAAAAAAAGTTCAGTGCACCTATTTGTAGAAATCTTGGAAAGGCACAACAAGTATCCCTCGCCCATATATCTAGACATCAGTAGAAACTGGGTTTTTTTTTTCTTACATATTTTCCAGTGTTGTTAAATATTTTTTAGGTAGTCTTAAAAGGATTGTCTATTTAGTGCACACACCACGTTTTTTTTTCCCAGCAATTTCCACGAGAATCCTGAAGTGCTGTGCGCACATTGCAGATTTTTTACTTACAGATTTTGGTGCAGAAAAAATATGCACTAAACAATTGACTTGGCGTTTGTTCCAGAATATTTCCTATCCAAATGCAAAAAAAACTTAAAAAAAATCCATAAAAACACAGCAAAAAAATGCAAGTTTTTTCGCTGCGTTTTTCCTGCCAAGTGATGCAGTTTTAGATGCAGAAAATCTACAAACAAATCTGCAACGTGGGAACATACCCTTAGAAAATTAAATCCTTGCTCCATCTCCCTGTAGAGAATCAAAGCCTTACCTCAACTTCCTGTAGAGAATCAAAACCTTGCCCCAACTTCCTGTAGGAAATCAAAGCCTTTCCCCAACTTACTGTAGAGAATCAAAGCCTTGCCCATTTCCTGTAGAGAATTAAAACCCTGCCCTCATTTCTTGTAGAGAATTGAAGCCTTGCCCCAATTTCCTGTAGGTAATCAAAGCCATGCCCTAATTTCATGTAGAGAATCAATGCTTTGCTGCAACTTCCTGTAGAGAATAATAGCCTGACCCCACTTCTTGTAGAAAATTGAAGCCTTGCCCAAAATTTCTGTAGATAATCAAAGCCACACCCCAACTTCCTGCAGAGAATCAAAACCTTGCTGCAACTTCCTGTAGAGAATCAAAGCCCCACCCCAACTTCCTGTAGAGAATCAAAACCTTGCCGCAACTTATAGCAGAGAATTAGAGCCACGCCCCCGCCTTACTGTAGTGAATCAAAGCCATGCCCCAACTTCATGTAGAGAATAAAAGACTTGCCATAACTTTATGTAGAAAATCAAAGCCTTGCCATAACCTCCTGTAGACAATCAAAACCTTTCCCCAACTTCCTGTAGAGAATCAAAGCCCCACTGTAACTTCCTGTAGAAAATTAAAGCCCCACCCCAACTTCTTGTAGAGAATCAAAGCCCTGCTGTACCTTCCTGTAGGGATTTAAAGCCCCACCCAAACATCCTGTAGAGAATTAAAGCCCTGCCCCAACTTCCTGTACAGAATAATTGCCCTGCCCCATTTTTTTGTAGAGAATCAAAGCCTTGCCACAATTTCCTGCAGAGAATCAAAGCCTTGTTCCAACTTCCTGTAGAGAACCAAAGCCTTACCCCAACTTCCTGTAGAGAATCAAAGCCTTACCCCAACTTCCTGTAGAGAACCAAAGCCTTAAGCCAACTTCCTGTAGAGCATGAAAGCCTTGCTCCAATTTCCTGTAGGGAATAAAAACCTTGTCACAAATTCCTGTAGAGACTCAAAGAAATTTTCTGCATCAAAAAAAGCACCTTGTGGCGAAAAAATGCATAAAAAAATGCATGCATATTTAGTGCATTTTCCGGTGTGTTTATGGCTGTATTTTTTGGTGCTTTATTATGTGAATTCAATGGCTGCAGTGACCAAAAAAACGCAGGAAAAACCGGACCAACAATTGACATGCTGCTTCTTTTTTTCTGCACCAAAAACTGCAAGGAAAAAGAAGCAAAGTGCGCACAGCATTTATTATTTGTCATAGACTTTGCTGGGATAAGGATATACATGCAGATTTGGGCAACAAACTGCGCTATAAACTGCACCAAAAAAATGTATCAGAAACTGCACACGGCCTTAGGCAACTTTTTTTCTATATAGATCAACCGCAAAGTGCAAGTCTATTTCTGGAAGAACTAAGACATCATTATGACTGATATACAATTCTACTTGCCAGCCCAAAAGTTAAAGGTAAAAATCTAGCATTACCAAGATATGTGAAATATATTATCCTATAGAAATAAAAGTAGAAAGTGACAGAAAGAACTTTTGGAATTTTGAAGTAGTTTTTTAAGAACATTTTTCCATAGGGAAAAAGTTAAACCAAGAAATGATTGCAATAATGCCACAATTTTACAGCTGTTTTCTTTCAACATTTTATCACGATGGACCCAATATGTTGATGAGAAAAGTTCACATTTTTACATACAATCTGCCATCATATTTTTTTATTGTTTCTTTTCAGTTTTCTATTTTACAATCCATAATATAATGTAGTTTTGAGCTGGAGGCAAAAGTCTGTGGATTACTATATTCAGGGTTGAGAATTTTCCTATAAATATGACTTTTCCATTAAATCTTAACTGAGTTATCAAAACATTCTGTAAAGTTATCCAATGATATAAATACTTTATATAGTTAATGGCAGAGATTTACTAAGATATGGGACTACAAATATGGATACATTTATGCAAATAAAAAACTTGCCTTTCGCGCATGTAGATATTTTAGACAGATTTTGACCTTAATTTGTCAATGGGTGTAGCTGAAAGAAAAGGAAGGAGGGGGGGGCGACCTTGTTGTAACTTACATGGCTAAAGGCCTCGCTACACGCAATGACATATCTAACGATATATTGCCGGGGTCATGGATTCCATGACGCACATCCGGCATCGTTAGCGACGTCGTTGCGTGTGGCACCAACGAGTGGCCATTAACGATGGAAAATACTCAACAAATCGTCAATCGTTGACACGTCGTTCATTTTCAAAAAATCGTTGATTGTTGAGGACGCAGGTTGTTCATCGTTCCCAAGGCAGCACACATCACTACGTGTGACACCCTGGGAACGACGAACTGCAGCTTACCTGCGGCCACCGGCAATGCGGAAGGAAGGAGGTGGGCGGGATGTTACGGCCGCTCATCTCTGCCCCTCCGCTTCAATTAGGTGGCCACTTAGTGATGCCGCCTGACGCCGCACCAACCACCCCCTTAGAAAGGAGGTGGTTCGCCGGCAACAGCGACGTTGCTAGGCAGGTAAGTCCGTGTGACGGGTCCAAGCGATGTTGTGCGCCATGGGCAGCAATTTGCCCGTAAAGCACAACCGACGGGGGCGGGTACGCTCGCTAGCAATATTACTGGCAATATCGCTGCTTGTAACGGGGCCTTTAGCCTATTAATGGTAGCCAATAAACTTCACTGACCTGAGAATCTAGAGAATAGCGTCCTTCGATGGGTGAAAATGCAGTGGATTTCATCTGCATACCCTGATTCTGTAGCTACGATTGGTGTTGGCACTAATCAAAGCTATTTAATCCTCTAAAACAAATTATACAGTTGGACATTTCTTGTTTTCTCAAGTATAATTGTTAGCTTTACTGTGTAGACTGGGACAGAGCCAGCAGAATTGCCTCATTGTCATTAGAAGGTGAGAGACCTAATGACAACTAACATCTCAGTAGGAGACCTTGATATGGAATGATATTACCAATCCGGCCCATAGATACAGAAAATATTCTGTTTCAAGCTCCCTTGTACCTCTCTAAGTTCAGGAACAGAGAACTTCACAAAAGTGAAGGCTTTATTGGTCCCTTAAAGGGAATTTGTCAGCAGATTTGTAGCTATGTAATCTAAGGACAGCATGATGGAGGGGTTAAAACTAGAGTTTAGTGAGTACCTAACTATTCATACTCTCTATGCCCATAACGAGTACTGTCTACTACTCGCATATTCATTCCGAAAAGCATGTACAATGCAAGTCAATGGGGAAAAACTTGCTAAGTAACGAGTAACCCGAATGCCATCCTATTTGCTACTCACACGAATAGTACAGCATTCGAGTTACTCATTACATTGCGAATATTCCCCATTGACTTGCATTGCACATGCTATTCGGAACGAATACACGAGTAGTAGACAGTATTCGTTATGTGTATAGTGAGTACTAATAGTTAGGCAGTCACTCAACTCTAGTTAAAACACAGATTCAGCAAAATGTCTCTTATCACACTGTGTGCTGTTGTTGTAAGTGAAATACCCTCCTTCTATGCTATCGCAACTTCAAATTAATAAAATTTGTTTTACAAGCGCTCATCACAGCATACGTGCTTTGTGGTGTACTGAAAGTTTCTGCTTTATTACATCATGTGAGCAGTTTATATAGTACCCCAAACAAAGAAATTACTCCTCTGAACTATGCACCAATAAGAGCTGCAGGGGTGTGTGTAGAAATGTGAAACTTCCCCGCCCATCAGTGTTAGCTGAGCCCTATGACATCATTAGTTATAAGGCAAGATGGTTTCTATAAAAACAAAATGGATTGTATTCTTTCACATTGTTTACATATAATGAAGTTTTTATCACTAGTTGATTACCACTGCTCAGACTAGAGAGTACATTAGCTTGTGTTAAACTATGTCCCCTCCTGTGATAAGCAGCTCATTGTCAATATACAATGTACACAGAGAGCCTGGTGTGGGTGTGGTTAGCTCACTCATCTCTGCTTTATCCTACAGCTAAGAGCTCAGATTGTGACACAAATGCTGCACCCGCTAAACTTAGTAGCACATCGCTAGATTTAGGGTCTCTTTTCCAACTTTATGCTGCTCTTAGATGAGGTAGTAAAAACCAGCTGACAGATTCTCTTTAACTGCCACTTAACTGCCACAAAGCACACATCCTACTCCAGACTATACAGACAATACAGTGTTTACATTTATTATGGTGGCATGCAGTAAACCTTTTATTATTATGAATATTGTTCTCACAATTACTATTATTTTTACTACTACTACTAGTAATGGGCAGATCTTTTCAAATTTAAATTTGACGGGTTTGCCAAAATTTCCCCAGGATCTCAATTTGCAGCAACCAAATTTGCACAATTCTTAAAACTGTAAAGTTGGTAATTGAATGGATAATACATGTGGGGAAGAGGAGGGAGAGAGAAGACCTCACTGACCATAACAGCTTACACTCTGCAGAAGACAAAGAGGAACCCGCTGACCATACGAGGCTACACTCTAAAGGTAAGGGAGAGAGGACCCCTCCTACCATAAGAGCTTACACTCTACAGGAGAGAGAGAGATGACGACCCCGTTTACCATAGGAGTACCCCCACACAGCTGAAATGCATTGTAGCACAGAGACCCATCACTTCCTTGCACCACAATACACACTGCCAAACAGTGGCCATCAGCTGACATCGCCATACTAGTGTCACAATGACTCTGGGATACTGGGGCTCCTATGCTGTCCCTTAAGCTAGGTGAGCCTATGCTATCCCTATTTTCATGGATATACCTCATGGTGGGGATGTCTGAGTCTCCTCCCTAGCCCTGCTCCTGACCAGTCCTTGTCGGATTCCCCTTTCCGAAAATCACTATATCACATCATATAGACAGACAAGGGAAAACCAAAACTCTGTCACACAGCACACACATAAGTAAAGACAATAAGAGATTCAGGCCGAAACACAAAAGTTTGAAGGAAGCTACAAAACAACAGGGGTAAACTTCCACAACCACGACAAGCAAATAGTACATTTTTCACCTGAGAATCTGAGACACCACACCTCACAGACCAACATAAAATCTATAGCTGGCATGGGTAGAAGATTCCTCAGGAAGAACAGGATGGGAGACATATATAGTACAGACCAAACGTTTGGACACACCTTCTCATCTCTAGAACAACTGTTAAGAGGAGACTTTGTGCAGCAGGCCTTCATGGTAAAATAGCTGCTAGGAAACCACTGCTAAGAACAGGCAACAAGCAGAAAAGACTTGTTTGGGATAAAGAACACAAGGAATGGACATTAGACCAGTGGAAATCTGTGCTTTGGTCTGATGAGTCAAAATTTGAGATCTTTGGATCCAACCACCGTGTCTTTGTAGAAAAGGTGAACGGATGGACTCTACATGGCTGGTTCCCACCGTGAAGCATTGAGGAGGAGGTGTGATGGTGTGGGGGAGCTTTGCTGGTGGTGACACTGTTGGGGATTTATTCAAAATTGAAGGCATACTGAACCAGCATGGCTACCACAGCATCTTGCAGCGGCATGCTATTCCATCCGGTTTGTGTTTAGTTGGACCATCATTTATTTTTCAACAGGACATTGACCCCAAACACACCTCCAGGCTGTCTAAGGGCTTTTTGACTAAGAAGGAGAGTGATGGGGTGCTATGCCAGATGACCTGGTCTCCATAGTCACCAGACCTGAACCCAATCGAGATGGTTTGGGGTGAGCTGGACCGCAGAGTGAAGGTAAAAGGGCCAACAAGTGCTAAGCATCTCTGGGAACTCCTTCAAAACTGTTGGAAAACCATTTCTGGTGACTACCTCTTGAAGCTCATCAAGAGAATGCCAAGAGTTTGATGCCTTCAATGTGAATCTACAATTTTCAAATTGTAAAAAATCATTCATTTCCCTTAATCTGAAGAAGGAGATGGTTATATCTCTGAAATGCGTAGACTTAGGAAAATAAAGAGATTTATTTAAAATCTTGTGGATTCTGTGGTTTTAGCGCGGCTTACACCCGTATTCCTCTCCCTGTTTATGATACTATTAACTTTCGGGGCCGCTGCTGACGACCACCGTTACTTGTACAGAAAGGAGTTGTGACTGGCACAACCCCACCAGGTAAGTGCGTTTTCAGCACTAGACAAAAACTCTATACTGGGTAAGACCCTATCTTTGCGCTTTTATTTCACAGTTACATCACATATTTACCATAATGGAAGACATATTTACCAGGAAAAGACCCAGGATGGGGGACATTAGAACAGAATAATGGACTTTACTACATAATGATGGGGGAGGGGGGAGGCAACATGTCTTTAAAGTATCTAGAATGCTAATATGTTACATTTATCTGGGTGGCAGTGGGTACAAGTCCACAATTTGCACCGGGCCCATCAAACTCTAGTTACGCTACTGACCACTGCCCATAATAGCTTGCACTATGCAGGAGAGGATCCCGCTGACCATGGGAGCTAAAATCTACAGGAGAAAGAGAGAGAGCACCCCACTGACCATAAGAGCCTACACTCTACAGGAGACAAAGAGGACCCCACTCATCATAACAGTTTACACTCTACAAGAGAGAGAGGACCCCACTCATCATAACAGTTTACACTCTACAGTAGAGAGAGGATCCCGCTGCCCATAAGAGCTTACACTCTACAGGAGAGAAAGAGGACCCCACTGACTATAATAGCTTACACTATACAGGAGAGAGAGCACCCCACTCACCATAAGAGCCTACACTCTACAGGAGACAAAGAGGACCCCACTCATCATAACAGTTTACACTCTACAAGAGAGAGAGGACCCCACTCATCATAACAGTTTACACTCTACAGTAGAGAGAGGATCCCGCTGCCCATAAGAGCTTACACTCCACAGGAGAGAAAGAGGACCCCACTGACTATAATAGCTTACACTCTACAGGAGAGAGAGCACCCCACTGACCATAAGAGCCTACACTCTACAGGAGACAAAGAGGACCCCACTCATCATAACAGTTTACACTCTACAAGAGAGAGAGGACCCCACTCATCATAACAGTTTACACTCTACAGTAGAGAGAGGATCCCGCTGCCCATAAGAGCTTACACTCTACAGGAGAGAAAGAGGACCCACTGACTATAATAGCTTACACTCTACAGGAGAGAGAGGACCCCGCTGACCATAAGAGGTTACACTCTACAGAAGCGAGAGAGGAGCCCGCTGAGCATAAGAACTCATTCTACAGGAGAAAGAGAGGGGAGTCCACTGATCATAAGAGCTTACACTCTACAAGAGAGAGAGACATTCCCAGTGACTTCAAAGATGGAAATTGACTCTGGCGTGCAAATAATACTCCACTTGGAACCGCTGATCTGTGATGTCCCAAATAGTGACCACCACTGTACAAGGTGTGACAATCCACTAGATGTCAGTGCTGCACATCATTATTGGAATGCCAATGGAAAATTATGTTAGCTTGCTCTCTGATGTTTCAGCAGTTTGGAAAATGGCGCCTGGCAAGATTAAAGAAGTGATTCACCCATATCCATTATTGGCCACATTGATATTAATTTTAGAAACAATGTTTTTCTCAAATACCTTGTGTTGCCAATTCTGCCTGTGAGCGGCGCTATTGCGGACTGCTCTTCTCCATCTCATGACCCCCAGGTTTCGTGACCTCGGAGGCTCGGAGATCCGGTGATGTCATGTTAACTTCCTGATCACGTGCCGTCACCATGGCCAGCCTCAGTCTCCCTGTTTCACCACTTGTCACTGCCCAGCATGTCTCCTGCTCTGCAGTGAGGGAAGAGGAAGCAGGTAGATGCTGGGCTGTCACGCTGGGCTGTGCTGAGTGATGAACGCCGGCCACAGCCCAGTCACTTACGAAGACTGTGGCCAGCCTCAGTTGACATGACGTCACCGGACATCAGAGATCACGGAGCCCAAGGGGTCACGAGAAGGGGGTGAGTGGACCACAATAGCGCTGCTCACACCCACTATTGGCAACATAGGGTATTTGAGAGAATCATTGTTTCTCAACATAATATCGATATGGCCAGGAATGAAAAGGGGTGAACCATCCCTTTAATTCTTGCAAAAGGTAGTTTGAATTTAAAAGTATATGAGTTTGTGTAAAACTGCAAATTTCGGGATACTCGACTCAATCCTCCGGGGATCAGTTCCCTCAACTGAAATTACTATTATTATTATTTCTACCATTATTTTTATTATTATTATCATTAATGTTTTTGAAAATATATATATTTAGATAAGTGATTTTTCAGTATTAAAAAATGTATGTTCTACAAGGTTTTCTAATTTTCTATATACCATATACATACGTAACCAGACCTTTATAAAAATCCATTTATATGTTCCAAGTAGTGTATTCTTCTCACCTGGAAATCGCATGAACATGAATTCAACCTCTTAAATAATCCTTAAAGAGTCATAATTAATTTGTTTAATGTTGTTTATCATTTATATCCATTGAATTAAGAAATGGAAAATTAAAAAAAAAATAATAATAATAATAATTTTGCGCTTGATGTTTTTTTCTTTTTTGTGCTACTTTAATGCACATTCAATTTTCTCTAAAATAGAATTGTAAAATACTTAAAATCACACAGAGAATGAAGTAATTCTCCGAGCGGTATCTGACCTTGGATTGCTTTATTCCTATATTGTAATTTTTGCTGGCTCTTATTTATTTGAAATAACAAAAGTAATGAGAACAATTGATAAGATGTCATGTAATTTAGCACAAATCACTCAACCAGTTATGAGGCATAACAGAGATAACCTTTAAAGTATATCTAGATATTATGTGCTACAAATCAGCCGGCTTTTCCCTGGGTCTAATCTCATATGACTATGCAGAGAAAATGAGTTTTATTAAGTCCACCTAAATTCATACAGTTATTTTTCTTTTATTAACTATGCTGTGCAAAAATATAAAAGAAACACTTTTGTTTTGCTCCCATTTTTCATGATCTGAACTCAAAGATCTAAAGGCCCCGTTACACGCAACGACGTATCTAACGATATATCGCCGGGCTAACGGATTCCGTGACACACATCCGGCATCGTTAGCGACGTCGTTGCGTGTGACAGCAGGGAACGACCGTTAACGATGGAAAATACTCACCTTATCTTCCATCGTTGACACGTCGTTCCTTTTTAAAAAATCGTTGATTGTTGCAGGACGGAGGTTGTTCGTCGTTCCCGAGGCAGCTCACATCGCTACGTGTGACATATCGGGAACGATAAACTGCAGCTTACCTGCGGCCGCCGGCAATGCGAAAGGAAAGAGGTGGGTGGGATGTTACGTCCCGCTCATCTCCGCCCTTCCACTTCTATTGGGCGGCCGCTTAGTGACGTCGCTGTGACGCCACACGAACCGCCGCCTTAGAAAGGAGGCGGTTCGCCGGCAACAGCGACGTTGTTAGGCAGGTAAGTCCATGTGATGGCTCCTAACGATATTGTGCGCCACGGGCAGCGATTTGCCCGTGACACACAAACGACGGGGGCGGGTGCTTTCATGAGCGATATCGCTAGCGATATTGCTGCATGTAACACCCCCTTTAGGGGTGCTTTACACACTGCAATATCGCTGCCGATATATCGTCGGGGTCACGTCATTAGTGACGCACATCCGGTGCCGGTAGCAACATCGCAGCGTGTAACACTATTGAGCGACAATCAACAATCGCAAAATCGTTCCAAAATGGTGATCGTTGACACGTCGTTCATTTCCTTATTATCACTGTTGCCACCGGTACAATGTTGTTCGTCGTTCCTGCGGCAGCACACATCGCTGTGTGTGACATCGCGGGAGCGCCGAACATCTCCTTATCTGCGTCCACCGGAAAAGGAGGAAAGAAGGAGGTGGGCCGCATGTTCCGGCCGCTCATATCCTCCCCTCCTTTTCTATTGGGCGTTGGTTCAGTGACGCTGCTGTGACGTCGCTGTGACGCTGAACGAACCACCCCCTTAGAAAGGAGGCGGTTCGCTGGTCACAGCGACGATGCAGAGCAGGTATGTGCGTGTGATGCTGCCATAGCGATAATGTTCGCTACGCCAGCAATCACCACATATCGGCCATGCGACGGGGGCGGGTGATATCGCAGCGTGTAAAGTACCCCTAAGACTTTTTCTATGTACGCAAAAGGCCTTTTTCTCTCAAATATTGTTCACAAATTTGTCTAATTCTGTGTTAGAGATCCCTTCTCCTTTGCGGAGATAATCCATCCACCTCACAGGTGTGACATATCAAGATGCTGATTAGACAGCATGCTTATTGCACAGGTGTGCCTTAGGCTGGCCAGCATGATTATTGCACAGGTGCACCTTAGGCTGGCCAGCATGATGGCCTTTCGAAGTCCAGCCTTTCGATGGCCTTATCTTTGGTCAATTCACTGGCCTCAAAGGATTTGAGGTCTATCCTCTGCAGCAATCAGTCTGCCTTAAGAACCAGAGAAACCAGGACCTTTTACAAGGCAATAAAAAAGATTTTTATTCATACAAAAATGACATAGAGTATAGGACAAACATGAAAGGGTTAAAAGTACTACAGAAGGGAAAACACCCAAAGGCATGTGGGCCAGAGGAGCATGATCATAAACCGCAATAACAAGGGTGCTAGTACAGAGCTGAATTAGTACATAAATCAAACACATGTATATGACATATAGTAAGGAAAAGTCCTATACAGACCACTTACCAATTAGTAAAGATCGTCACTCATGTGCCCCACTACCAGCAATACCCATCCAACGCGCGTTTCGCGTCGCACATAACAGCTTCCTCAGGGCAGGCTTTTCATTGGGTACAACAAGAGGTAGAGATTGTATAAACCTATACAAGAATGTGAGTCAGGAATCCACCAAAAAATTAAATGCAAAGACTTAATTTATTAGACATATATCATAAATAATGTACAGTACAAGACAACGCAAATGGGTGCTCAGCAAAGAATCCAAGTAAGGGGAGGCACAGTATTGCAGGACAAAACTACATCAATAGGGTGGGTATCAAGTGCATATGCATAATAGCAGCAGGGTAATAATATGTAATGAAAAAGTCTTCTAGGCCCACCGCTAGAAATAAAGTGCACATTAAAAATAGTAACCAGCCAGGGGGGCCAGAAGTGTCATGTGACAACAAACTCACCCATAATCCCCTAAATGTCCTGCAATATAGGTCCGTCCAAGACCCCTATGCGCGTTTCGCGTGGGCTTCTTCCAGGGGGTCATGGGAGATTGGTCTGGAGGCCACGTGGGCAATAGTGTCATGCAGAACAATCAAGGAGATGCCTTATCGGACAGCAACCCCAAACATGCAGCCAATGTAATTAAGAATGCTCATAAGCTTGGAATCCTGGAAGTAATAATCCAGCCCTCACAGAGCCCAGATCTCATTGGCATCAAGTCTGTGCAGGATCACATGAATTTACAGATGGACTTGCACCAGCCTCATAGAAGATCTGGGGTGAGTTCTCCAAGATGTTTGAAACAACCTCCATGCTGAGTTCCTTCAAAATTTGTGTGCAATTGTATAAAAAATAGATGCTGTCATAAATGCAAACATTGATTTGATCGAGATCTCTCTGTTTTAGTTTATTCACTTTGCATTTTGTTAAGTGAGAAAGAATGCAACAATTCTAATACTTACTAAGCAGCATTTCTTCTTCTTTTGTACACTGGCCTAAAATTCTTGCATAGTACCATGTGTGTGTACATATATATATATATACAGTTAGGTCCAGAAATATTTGGACAGTGACACAAGTTTTGTTATTTTAGCTGTTTACAAAAACATGTTCAGAAATACAATTATATATATAATATGGGCTGAAAGTGCACACTCCCAGCTGCAATATGAGAGTTTTCACATCCAAATCGGAGAAAGGGTTTAGGAATCATAGCTCTGTAATGCATAGCCTCCTCTTTTTCAAGGGACCAAAAGTAATTGGACAAGGGACTCTAAGGGCTGCAATTAACTCTGAAGGTGTCTTCCTTGTTAACCTGTAATCAATCAAGTAGTTAAAAGGTCTGGGGTTGATTACAGGTGTGTGGTTTTGCATTTGGAAGCTGTTGCTGTGACCAGACAACATGCGGTCTAAGGAACTCTCAATTGAGGTGAAGCAGAACATCCTGAGGCTGAAAAAAAAAGAAAAAATCCATCAGAGAGATAGCAGACATGCTTGGAGTAGCAAAATCAACAGTCGGGTACATTCTGAGAAAAAAGGAATTGACTGGTGAGCTTGGGAACTCAAAAAGGCCTGGGCGTCCACGGATGACAACAGTGGTGGATGATCGCCGCATACTTTCTTTTGCAATGAGATGACACACAGTTAGGGTCACAGAGCTAGGGACCCCAATATAGAGATATACCTTGACGAGGTCTTGGGGCTCAGTTACATTGATCAATGCGATTGCTAAATATCTCCTTTTTCCTAATATTCATGGCAAGTATGCAATTCATTATTCACATGTTCAAATTAGCAAGTAGCATTTTTCATTGTATATTCCAATATTTTTCCATATGCTTGAGGCATTATTCCATTATCTATGTTTGATGTGCAGCCTTATCCTTTGTATAGTATGTATTTTTTGGCTTGCACTCATAAAATATATATATTAGTGCTCACTTCAGTTATCCTATTCAGTTATATGTAGTTTTTTTCTGAATGTGAACACAGCTCCGCCCCTTTCGGCCATGTTTTTTCCATCTCCTATATAAGAAAGTCCTTAGTTACCCCTCTCCACCCACAGCAGTTTTTAATTGCAATGAGATGACACACAGTTAGGGTCACAGAGCTAGGGACCCCAATATAGAGATATACCTTGACGAGGTCTTGGGGCTCAGTTACATTGATCAATGCGATTGCTAAATATCTCCTTTTTCCTAATATTCATGGCAAGTATGCAATTCATTCTTCACATGTTCAAATTAGCAAGTAGCATTTTTCATTGTATATTCCAATATTTTTCCATATGCTTGAGGCATTATACCATTATCTATGTTTGATGTGCAGCCTTATCCTTTGTATAGTATGTATTTTTTGGCTTGCACTCATAAAATATATATATTAGTGCTCACTTCAGTTATCCTATTCAGTTATATGTAGTTTTTTTCTGAATGTGAACACAGCTCCGCCCCTTTCGGCCATGTTTTTTCCATCTCCTATATAAGAAAGTCCTTAGTTACCCCTCTCCACCCACAGCAGTTTTTAATTGCAATGAGATGACACACAGTTAGGGTCACAGAGCTAGGGACCTCAATATAGAGATATACCTTGACGAGGTCTTGGGGCTCAGTTACATTGATCAATGCGATTGCTAAATATCTCCTTTTTCCTAATATTCATGGCAAGTATGCAATTCATTATTCACATGTTCAAATTAGCAAGTAGCATTTTTCATTGTATATTCCAATATTTTTCCATATGCTTGAGGCATTATACCATTATCTATGTTTGATGTGCAGCCTTATCCTTTGTATAGTATGTATTTTTTGGCTTGCACTCATAAAATATATATATTAGTGCTCACTTCAGTTATCCTATTCAGTTAACTGTAAAGAGAAGACTCCATGAAAGTAAATACAAAGGGTTCACATCTAGATGCAAACCATTCATCAATTCCAAAAATAGACAGGCCAGAGTTAAATTTGCTGAAAAACACCTCATGAAGCCAGCTCAGTTCTGGAAAAGTATTCTATGGACAGATGAGACAAAGATCAACCTGTACCAGAATGATGGGAAGAAAAAAGTTTGGAGAAGAAAGGGAACGGCACATGATCCAAGGCACACCACATCCTCTGTAAAACATGGTGGAGGCAACGTGATGGCATGGGCATGCATGGCTTTCAATGGCACTGGGTCACTTGTGTTTATTGATGACATAACAGCAGACAAGAGTAGCCGGATGAATTCTGAAGTGTACCGGGATATACTTTCAGCCCAGATTCAGCCAAATGCCGCAAAGTTGATCGGACGGCGCTTCATAGTACAGATGGACAATGACCCCAAGCATACAGCCAAAGCTACCCAGGAGTTCATGAGTGCAAAAAAGTGGAACATTCTGCAATGGCCAAGTCAATCACCAGATCTTAACCCAATTGAGCATGCATTTCACTTGCTCAAATCCAGACTTAAGACGGAAAGACCCACAAACAAGCAAGACCTGAAGGCTGCGACTGTAAAGGCCTGGCAAAGCATTAAGAAGGAGGAAACCCAGCGTTTGGTGATGTCCATGGGTTCCAGACTTAAGGCAGTGATTGCCTCCAAAGGATTCGCAACAAAATATTGAAAATAAAAATATTTTGTTTGGGTTTGGTTTATTTGTCCAATTACTTTTGACCTCCTAAAATGTGGAGTGTTTGTAAAGAAATGTGTACAATTCCTACAATTTCTATCAGATATTTTTGTTCAAACCTTCAAATTAAACGTTACAATCTGCACTTGAATTCTGTTGTAGAGGTTTCATTTCAAATCCAATGTGGTGGCATGCAGAGCCCAACTCGCGAAAATTGTGTCACTGTCCAAATATTTCTGGACCTAACTGTATATATATATGTATATATATATATATATATACATATATATATATATATATATATATATATATATATATATATATACTCACTTGTATACACTTGTGACTTGGGAAAGCAAGATATCAGTTTATGGTTTATTGAGTAAATGGTGTAAATTTGAAAAGAAAGTAGGTGAGCACAAAGGTCAATGTTCTTCAAGGCTTCTTCGAAAAAGAGAAAAGATTGCTTTTGTTTCCCCCCATCGCGTATAATTCTCCAGACGGTTAATATCAGATGAAAGGGTAAAATGAAGATGAGACAATTTCATAATTCAATCACTTCTTCCAGAGAGGTGAGAAAGCATAAATAGAAGCACAGATACTTTCTACACGATTTTCACTTTACCGCATCTAACTTGTCCTGCAGGTCTGTTTAATAAAGTGACGGTTAACAAATGTGTTTTGGGAGAAAGGCATAACCTAAGAACATTGCAAATTTAGGCAAAAATTATTTCTTGGGTAAGAAAATTACAAATTTGCAACAAATGGAAAGTGAGATCAATTCTGAAATATTTTGATAGTTATTGATGTACAGTACAGGAACTCTATAATTTTTCATCAAAGGGGAACTTTTAGACATACAGTAGATACATAGTTAATCTTCTCCTCCATACTCTACTTTATAGGCAAAGGCATAAATAGGGGTCAAATGTTGCCAGCTGTCTTTGCGCATCAGTATGGGGCTCTGTTGCCTCATGAGGAGGTCTAAGGTGTCTGCTAAGAAGCAGCATTTTTCTGTCCCCAGGGAGTGGGAATCCGTCTTTTTCCCAAGTTGTTTGTTAATCTGATAGCTGTCTCAGAGAACAGGTAAAAGGTTGGTCTTTTAGATGCCAATTCAATTGAAGGTCTGAGTAGTGGCACTTCCAGGGTCAAAGCAATGTGCCGCAGCAAGGCAATGTGCCGCAGCATGATGAGTAACTATTTATGTAAATTCATTTGTAAATATTCTTGCTGCATGTACAGCCCCTTAAAAATATTTTCCCAAAAATGTTCTCAGCTATACCAAGCCTTTCTCAAGTCCAACGCTGCCAGTTCACTACTGCTCCATTCCTTCCTGACACACAGCAGTGGTGATATCATGACCACTGCAGCCAATCACTGAGCTCAGCTCAAAAGACTACGAGTCCAGGGCTCATGTCAGCGGCAGTCATGACGTCAACTCTGCAGCCTGCCAAAAAAGCCAGAGTAGCAATGAAGAAGCAGAACGTGACCCTTGACATGCAGAAGGTGAGTTTGTTATTTCACATGTCTAAAAGCTTATGGAATAAGCAACAAAATCTTGAAAAATGTTCTGTTCATATGCAGGTTTGTCTAAAGGTTGGTGGGTAAACTTTAAACGTGCTTGAACAATTGTACCTGCTGATTCCAAGCCTTTCTGTAGCTCTCCACAGGTGGTAAATGGCTCTTGGACAACTCCTCTCATAATTATTTTCACTCCTGTGACAGAAATCTTGTGAGAGCACCTGGTTGTGGCCGGTTTAGGATGAAATTAGTTTTTTTCACCTCTGAATAATAATTTTAACAGAGCTCACTGGAACCTCCAGTAGTTTAGAAATTCTTCTGTAACCACTGCCATCAGTATATTTTCCAACAATAAGGTTGCAATAGTCTTGAAACAGCTCACTTGTTTTACCCATCATTAGATGTTTCTTGTGTAGCAATGAGACATCTTTCTATAGGCCATCAGTTAAACTAGCTGATATTATTTTTCAGTTAGTCGCAGGATTGCTTTCTAATTACTGATACATTTCAGTTATTGTCATGACTTTCCATGGCTATCTTCATGTGTTCAATGGTTTTTCCCTGTGTCATTTCTTGTCTATGATTTGATGTCTTTGCCTGGATTGGATGGTTTGTACTGACACCTTTTGAGAAATTCATGTCAATAGCACCTGTAGAAATATATTGACTTAGAAAATTGGCCACTCCATGTCATCACACACTGACAAGCGCGGCACCAACACGCATCGATGACTGTATTGCAGCACATATTGAAGACTCAACTTCCACTATGCCCACAAAGCGTCTGACAGCACCTGCCAATCCAGATGTACATGGGGGACAGCTCCGCACCGCATCGCCGCTCTGATTAGCTAACTTGGACTGAGTGAGTACCTGTAATTACCCTGTTTTTGTTCACCCTTTTGCAGCGATCACTCAGGTGATCATATCAGTGTGCTTTTTTTTACTGTATTGCTATTCTGAGTTTTTTGCTTGTTTTTATTCATTTATTTATGTGTATAGATAGCATTTTAATTTTTGTAAAAAGGAATACTCAGATATATGTGTATATATATATATATATATATATATATAGATAGATATATGTATATGTATATATATATATATATATATAGTACAGGCCAAAAGTTTGGACACACCTTCTCATTCAAATAGTTTTCTTTATTTTCATGACTCTGAAAATTGTAGATTCACATTGAAGGCATCAAAGCAATGAATTAACACATGTGGAACGAAATACTTAACAAAAAAGTGTGAAACAACTGAAAATATGTCTTATATTCTAGGTTCTTCAAAGTAGCCACTTTTTGCTTTGATTACTGCTTTGCACACTCTTGGCGTTGTCTTAATGAGCTTCAAGAGGTAGTCACCGGAAATGGTTTTCACTTCACAGGTGTGCTCTGTCAGGTTTAATAAGTGGGATTTCTTGCCTTTTAAATGGGGACCATCAGTTGTGCTGTGCAGAAGTCTGGTGGATACACAGCTGATAGTCCTACTGAATAGACTGTTAGAATTTGTATTATGGCAAGAAAAAGGCAGCTAAGTAACGAAAAACGAGTGTCCATCATTACTTTAAGAAATGAAGGTCAGTCAGTCCGAAAAATTGGGAAAACTTTGAAAGTGTCCTCAAATGCAGTGGCAAAAACCATCAAATGCTACAAAGAAACTGGCTCACATGAGGACCGCCCCAAGGAAAGGGAGACCAAAGGTCCAGTCACACTAAGCAACTTACCAGCGATCCCAACAACGATAGGGATCGCTGGTAAGTTGCTAGGAGGTTGCTGGTGAGATGTCACACTGCGACGCTCCAGCGATCCCACTAGCAACCTGACCTGGCAGGGATCGCTGGAGCGTGGCTACACGAGTTGCTGGTGAGCTCACCAGCAACCAGTGACCAGCCCCCAGTCTCCTAGTTACAGCACACATCAGGTTAATTAACCCGATGTGTGCTGCAGCTCAATGTGCACAGAGCAGGGAGCAGCGCACAATGCTTAGCGCTGGCTCCTTGCTCTCCTAGTTACAGCACACATCGGGTTAATTACCTGATGTGTGCTGCAGCTAAATGTGCACAGAGCAGGGAGCAGCGCACAATGCTTAGTGCTGGCTCCTTGCTCTCCTAGTTACAGCACACATCGGGTTAATCCGATGTGTCCTGCAGCTACATGTGCACAGAGCAGGAGCCGGCACTGACAGTGAGAGCGGAGGAGGCTGGTATCAAAGGTAAATATCGGGTAACCAAGGACAGGGCTTCTTGGTTACCCGATGTTTACATTGGTTACCAGCCTCAGCAGAAGCTGGCTCCCTGCTCACTGCACATTAGTTGTTGCTGTCTCGCTGTCACACACAGCGATCTGTGCTTCACAGCAGGACAGCAACAACTAAAAAATGGCCCAGGACATTCAGCAACAACCAACGACCTCACAGCAGGGGCCAGGTTGTTGCTGGATGTCACACACAGCAACATCGCTAGCAACGTCACAAAAGTTGTTCGTTACCAGCGATGTTGCTAGCGATGTTGCTTAGTGTGACGGGGCCTCAAGCGTCACCTCTGCTGCGGAGGATAAGTTTATCTGAGTCACAAGCCTCAGAAATCTCAAGTTAACAGCAGCTCAGATTAGAGACCAGGTCAATGCCACACAGAGTTCTTGCAGCAGACACATCTCTAGAACAACTGTTAAGAGGAGACTTTGTGCAGCAGGCCTTCATGGTAAAATAGCGGCTAAGAAACCACTGCTAAGGCCAGGCAACAAGCAGAAGAGACTTGTTTGGGCCAAAGAACACAAGGAATGGACATTAGACCAGTGGAAATTTGTGCTTTGGTTTGATGAGTCCAAATTTGAGATTTTTGGATCCAATCACCGTGTCTTTGTGCAACGCAGAAAAGGTGAACGGATGGACTCTACATGCCTGGTTCCCACCGTAAAACATGGAGGAGGAGGTGTGATGGTGTGGGGGTGCTTTGCTGGTGACACTGTTGGGGAGTTATTCAAAATTGAAGGCATACAGAACCAGCATGGCTACCACAGCATCTTGCAGCGGCATGCTATTCCATCCGGTTTGCGTTTAGTTCGACCATCATTTATTTTTCAACAGGACAATGACCCCAAACACACCTCCAGGCTGTGTAAGGGCTCTTTGACTAAGAAGGAGAGTGATGGGGTGCTACATCAGATGACCTGGTCTCCACAGTCACCAGACCTGAACCCAATCGAGATGGTTTGGGGTGACCTGGATCGCAGAGTGAAGGTAAAAGGGTCAACAAGTGCTAAGCATCTCTGGGAACTCCTTTAAGACTGTTGGAAGACCATTTCCGGTGACTACCTCTTGAAGCTCATCAAGAGAATGCCAAGAGTGTGCAAAGCAGTAATCAAAGCAAAAGGTGGCTACTTTGAAGAACCTAGAGAATGTGAGACATATTTTCAGTTGCTTCACACTTTTTTGTTAAGTATTTCATCCCACCTGTGTTAATTCATATTTTTGATGCCTTCAATGTGAATCTACAATTTTCAGAGTCATTCTTTGAATGAGAAGGTGTGTCCAAACTTTTGGTCTGTACTATATATATACTATATATATATATATATATATATATATATATATATATATATATATAAAATCAACGTGGAAAGGTCCAGCAGGAATTGAGACTTCAGGTATTGTAATTAAAATCCAAAACTTATTGCACATGGATTAAAAAAGTTTCCAGAGTTCAATAGCAAGGTGCAGACATCACGCTGAACAGACTGCACGTTTCGGCGGAGACAATAAGCCACCTTCTTCACGGTCTCAAGCTGACACACATCAGATCACCCACACACATCAGATCATCCACACACATCAGATCACACACCCACACATATCAGATCACCAACACATCAGATCACCCACACACATAAGATCACCAACACATCAGATCACACACACATCACATCACCCACACACATCAGATCACACACCCACACACATCAGATCACCCACACATCAGATCACCCACACACATCAGATCACCAACACATCAGATCACACACACATCAGATCACCCACACACATCAGATCACACACCCACACACATCAGATCACCCACAAATCAGATCACCCACACACATCAGATCACACACCCACACACATCAGATCGCACACCCTTACACTTCAGATCACACACCCAGACACCCACACACATCAGATCGCACACACACAACAGATCACACACACATCAGATCATCCACACACATCAGATCACACACCCACACACATCAGATCACCAACACATCAGATCACACACACATCAGATCACCCACACACATCAGATCACACACCCACACACATCAGATCACACACACATCAGATCACCCACACACATCAGATCACACACCCACACACATCAGATCACCCACACATCAGATCACACACACACGTCAGATCGCACACACACATACATCACATCACACACACATCAGATCACCCACACACATCAGATCACACACCCACACACATCAAATCACCAACACATCAGATCACACACACATCAGATCACCAACACATCAGATCACACACACATCACATCACCCACACACATCAGATCACACACCCACACACATCAGATCACCCACACATCAGATCACCCACACACATCAGATCACCAACACATCAGATCACACACACATCAGATCACCCACACACATCAGATCACACACCCACACACATCAGATCACCCACACATCAGATCACCCACACACATCAGATCACACACCCACACACATTAGATCGCACACCCTTACACTTCAGATCACACACCCAGACACCCACACACATCAGATCGCACACACACAACAGATCACACACACATCAGATCATCCACACACATCAGATCACACACCCACACACATCAGATCACCAACACATCAGATCACACACACATCAGATCACCCACACACATCAGATCACACACCCACACACATCAGATCACACACACATCAGATCACCCACACACATCAGATCACACACACCCACACACATCAGATCACCCACACATCAGATCACACACACACGTCAGATCGCACACACACATACATCACATCACACACACATCAGATCACCCACACACATCAGATCACACACCCACACACATCAAATCACCAACACATCAGATCACACACACATCAGATCACCAACACATCAGATCACACACACATCAGATCACCCACACACATCAGATCACACACCCACACACATCAGATTACACACACATCAGATCACCCACACACATCAGATCACACACCCACACACATCAGATCACCCATACATCAGATCACACACACATCAGATTGCACACCCACACACATCAGATCGCACACAACACACACACACGTCAGATCGCACACACACATACATCAGATCACACACACATCAGATCACCCACACACATCAGATCACACACCCACACACATCAGATCACCAACACATCAGATCACACACATCAGATCACCCACACACATCAGATCACACACCCACACACATCAGATTACACACACATCAGATCACCCACACACATCAGATCACACACCCACACACATCAGATCACCCACACATCAGATCACACACACACATCAGATCGCACACCCACACACATCAGATCACCCATACATCAGATCACACACACACATCAGATCGCACACCCACACACATCAGATCGCACACACACACATCAGATCGCACACACAATCATCCATCAGATCGCACACCCACACTCAGTACATCCAACGATACCGATCTCTTCTGGCCGGCAGAGAATCCTGAGACGCAGTGCGGTGGAATGCAAGGACCTGTGCGGCTGCGGATAGAATGGTTACAGGACCTGCAATGTGTAACTTCCACCTAGCTTTCCCTGTGGCCGGAGGCATTCTGTACCGCCGGATGTGGTGAGTGTGTGTGTGTGTGTATATGTATGATTGTGTGTATGTGTATGAGTGTGAATGCGCAATCTAATGAGTGTAAGTGTGTCAGCCAGAAGCAGGGGAGGATGGCATGCAGCATACCAGCTGAGAGGGTCCGCCGAAGATCACAGGGATGACCTGGGAGCCATACAGACGCCCAGGGTCTGGTAAGTATGAGTCGTCTGGGAAGGAAGGGGGTCTGCATTTTTGGGGTGTAAGCTTACCCCAACCATATTTCTCCAAGAATAAGACCTACTCCAAAACTAAGCCCTATCGCTTTTTGGGGAGCAAAAAAGTATAAGACAGTGTCTTATTATTGGAAAAACATGGTAAATGGAGAAAAACAGTGATGTATAGCCACTTTTCCCATCATATAAGTGGGGGGAAAAAGGTTCCACTCTTTAAATTGTGCAGTTGTTAGAGTTGGGACCAACGTCTATCAAACACTTATGGTATATCATGTGGATTTGCTATTTGAGATGGAAAATTCGCTTTAAGTACAAACTAGGATACACACAAGTGAAATATAATTCATACATTTATTTATTATATCAATCAATGAAAGGTAAAAAGTGAAGTTAAAATAACATCACTCCAAGGCATAGAAACCATACTCAGGGTCACAACCATTTATGATAAGAATGATATTGTATTTCAAGACACTTAAGTGCTGCTAAAGTGCATGAATCAGAGGTTTCTCCATAGCTAATAATAGCAAGAAGAAATTCTAAAGAGCAAACAAAGTATACAGTATAAAGTTAATCAAAGGCCATGAAGACCAAAGATAGTGACCATACAAATGCTTGACATACGTTTCACCATTGCTTCTTCTGGGGCAAGTCCCAATTCCCAGAGGATACATTGCTGAAACTTGTCTCTTTTGTATAATTGCCACTTGTGGTCTATATGCACTTTAATATACACAGTACAGACCAAATGTTTGGACACACCTTCTCATTCAAAAAGTTTTCTTTATTTTCAGGACTCTGAAAATTGTAGATTCACATTGAAGGCATTAAAACTATGAATTAAAACATGTGCAATGAAATACTTAACAAAGTGTGAAACAACTGAAAATATGTCTTATATTGTAGGTTCTTCAAAGTAGCCACCTTTTGCTTTCATTACTACCTTGCACACTCGTAGCATTCTCTTGATGAGCTTCAAGAGGTAGTCACCGGAAATGGTTTTCCAACAGTCTTGAAGGAGTTCCCAGAGATGCTTAGCACTTGTTGGCCCTTTTGCCTTCACCCTGTGGTCCAGCTCACCCCAAACCATCTCGATTGGGTTCAGGTCTGGTGACTGTGGAGGCCAGGTCATCTGATGTAGCACCCCATCACTCTCCTTCTTAGTCAAATAGCCCTTACACAGCCTGGAGGTGTGTTTGAGGTCATTGTCCTGTTGAAAAATAAATGATGGTCCAACTAAACGCAAACCGGATGGAATAGCACGCCGCTGCAAGATGCTGTGGTAGCCATGCTGGTTCATTATGCCTTCAATTTTGAATAAATCCCAAACAGTGTCACCAGCAAAGCACCCCCACACATCACACCTCCTCCTCCATGCTTCACGGTGGGAACCAGGCATGTAGAGTCCATCTGTTTACCTTTTCTACAAAGACAAGGTGGTTGGATCAAAAGATCTCAAATTTAGACTCATCAGACCAAAGCACAGATTTCCACTGGTCTAATGTCCATTCCTTGTGTTCTTTAGTCCAAGCAAGACTTGTTCTGCTTGTTGCCTGTCCTTAGCAGTGGTTTCCTAGCAGCTATTTTACCATGAAGGCCTGCTGCACAAAGTCTCCTCTTAACAGTTATTCTAGAGATGAGAAGGTGTGTCCAAACATTTGGTCTGTACAGTATTTAAAAAAAAACCAAAAAAACTCCCATGTAATGGCAAAAGGCCTGAAGACATACACAAGAGTCAAGAACACCATCTCTAGCAAAATAATTGATGTTAAAACATTTCTTTTTTTTTATGAAAATTAAAATAGCTCCCTATTATAGTAACTAGGTTCAAGGTGCTTACAAGGACAGGGTTTCTCAAAAGCCAGGATGGAAAAAGTTATTAAATATAGGGCCACTAAAGGTAATGAATAGCTGAATAATAAACTGAATATAAACAGCCTGATACAGACAACAAACAATGATAACAATACATTTATGATAAAAAGAAAGCATGTAAACTCAAATTATAATTATCCATACAGTATATAATTAATAGGTGAGTACATGCCACAATAACGAATGTTAATAAAATGTCTGCATGGTAGTTATTTGGTGTTGTGAAGCTAAATAGCCCCGGTATCAGTTTAACAACCAAAAACATTCAATGATCAAAGATGGGCAAATACTAATTACCTTATGCAGGGTCTATTAGATCCGTATGCCTTCTTCTCGACGCACGTTTCGTTACTTATCTGACTTCCTCTGGAGGGGGGGGTTGATTCGAGAATCAGATTTTGAGGATTTCCTTACTGTTGCACAGGTGATGGAATTATTCCCTATCTAATATTGAGGAACACCTGAAAACATGATCTCTTGGTGGGTCTTGACGACTAGAGTTGAGAAACACTGTTCTTCTCCCTTTGAAATTACAAATCAAAGACATACCAGAAGAGCTCAATGGGGGACAAGTCCGTTATCATTGCAGGCTGTGGTAGTACGTTTAAGCTGTATATCCTGTTCACAGTAGAATGACTAACATCCGGCCTAGCATTGATGTGTTGAAAAATGGCTTTTTGCACACTTTGGAAGAATGGCAATTTCACTGGTTCTACCACCAAATCATTGTATTGCCGAGCTGTTAATGTACCCGAAATGAAGACAAAACGGATCCAGATAGATAACATTATGCCAGCTTACACAATAATCTTGTAGTGGTGTGATGTTCTCTCATAGCATCAACACGATGTCTCCAGAGCAACCTCCAGCTACCATTGAGCTTAAAGAGGTTGTCCACTACATTTACATTGATGGATTATCCTTAGGATAGGTCAACAAGGTGTGATCAGCCAGGATCCATTAACACAAACTTCTGCCGATCAGCTGTTTTCTGTGCCGGAAATGCTAAATTACTGAGCTGCTCGTCAACTGATAGCGGCCGCAGCCGGGTACAGAACATTCACCTCCCATTCATATCAATACGGGGCGGATGTGCAGTACCCGGCTGCGGACACTATCAGTTGATGGGGCAGCATCGGAACTGAGCATTTCCGAATACCTGCTGCCACCACTGACATATAGCACAGATAATTAACAGGGGAGCCATGTGTCGGACTCCAGCACATCAGACATTGATGGCGTATCAATTTAAAAGTAGTGGACTGTTATTATTGAGACATATAGGCCTGACTAGGTGCTGTAGACACAAAAACGGATGTTTTTAATTAGGACTATTTAGAATTTCATTCATAGGGAATCACAGCCATATAGGAAGCAAGAACATTCTATAGGAAGACCCCTCGGATAACAAACTCATAGCCTCCTCCACAGCCAAAACTGACCCTTTGTAGACTTTAGATAACTGTTTTGTCGGAATTTTTGCAAAAAAGTTAAGAAAATACTTCCACTTTAAAGCCTTTTTTGTCAGATCGGTGTCCTTTAGACTACTTTGGCTTTTCATCTTAATCAGTATTATTTATAAGGTACGGTACATTCTCAACAGTGTGGTTTTTGTGACAAATTTTCATGTCGGCTCCAGTGACAGACAGTATTCATAACTCTAAACAAGAAATGTTGAGTTTGAAGGGCAGAGCTTCATACGAGGAGCTGATATCAGGGGACAGATTATAGAAATACAGCTTCCACTTCTACTACCAGTGACTTCACTGTGGCCTCTCTTATACCTGGTTTATTTTTGTCTTATTTGGAAAAAGTATCATAGAACAACACAAAAACTATCTATATATCATCCCTCTATCCATCTATCTATCTATCTATCTATCTATCTATCTATCCCTCTATCTATCCCTCTATCCCTATATCTATCTATCTATCTATCTATCGCTCTATCTATCTATCTATCTATCTATCGCTCTATCTATCTATCTATCTATCTATCTATCTATCTATCTATCCCTCTATCTATCCCTCTATCCCTATATCCATCTATCTATCGCTCTATCTATCTATCTATCTATCTATCTATCGCTCTATCTATCTATCTATCTATCTATCCCTCTATCTATCCCTCTATCCCTATATCCATCTATCTATCTATCTATCTATCTATCCCTCTATCTATCCCTCTATCTATGCCTCTATCCCTATATCCATCTATCTATCTATCT
Source organism: Anomaloglossus baeobatrachus (assembly GCF_048569485.1). Taxonomy (NCBI): domain Eukaryota; kingdom Metazoa; phylum Chordata; class Amphibia; order Anura; family Aromobatidae; genus Anomaloglossus; species Anomaloglossus baeobatrachus. The sequence goes on along the minus strand of NC_134362.1, from coordinate 177,235,602 downwards.
ATCTATCTATCTATCTATATATCCCTCTATCCCTCTATCTGTCAATCTATCTATCCCTCTATCTATCTCTATCTATCTATCTATCTATCTATCTATCTATCTATCTATCTATCTATCTATCCCTCTATCTATCTGTCTATCTATCTATCCCTCTATCTATCTATCTATCTATCTATCTATCTATCTATCCATCTATCTATCTAACTATCTATCCCTCTATCTATCTATCTATCCCTCTATATATCTATCCCTCTATCTATCTATCTATCTCTCTATCTATCTATCTATCTATCTATCTATCTATCTATCCATCTATCTATCTATCTATCTATCTATCTATCTATCTATCTATCTATCTATCTATCTATTTATCCCTCTATCTATCTATCTATCTATCTATCTATCTATCTATTACCTGCTTAAAGGGAACCTGTCCCCAGATTTGGTGACTATAAGCTGCAGCCACCACCACTGGCCTCTTATATATAGCATTCTAACATACTGTAGATAAGAGCACAGGCTGCTGTGTATAACGTAAAAATGACTCACCTAAATGGTCGGTACGGTGCAGACTGGTCAGATGGGTGTCTCTGTTCTCTGGGTGCGGCGCATCCTCTTTCGGCCATCTTTGTCTTACTTCTTCTGAAATCTGGGTGCATATCGCGTCCTACGTCATGCACATGTGCCGGCATTGAGGTTCCGCTCATGCACACTACAATACTTTGATCTGCCTTACTCAGGGCAGATCAAAGTGCGTCTATGCAGGACCTCAATGACGGTGCATGTGCATGACGTAGGACGCTTCATGCACCCAGGCTTCAGAAGAAGGAGGAAAAAGATGGCTGAAAGAGGAGGCGCCGCACCCAGAGAACGGAGACACTCATCTGACCGGTCTGCACCACACCGCCCCTTAGGTTAGTATTATAAAGTAATTTACGTTCTACACAGCGGCCTGGGCTCTTATATACAGTATGTTAGAATACTTTATATAAGAGCCCGGTGGTGGTGGCCTCAGGTTATAGTCTCCAAATCTGGTGACAGGTTCCCTTTAAAAATGTAGTATTTCTAAAATTGACTCAACATGATAACTTATTCCACATCACATCATGGTATAAAAACACGGCACATTTGTCATGTTAGGAATTTTTTACTTTGCCACCACGACTTGGATACTTTGCATATATTTTTGCCCTATTAAATGGTGCTTAATTTTTCATAAAAGACCACTGTCATTTTGACAAATATTGCATAAATAAATGCTATAGTAATATATCTGTAAAGCATGAAGTAGGAGATGTTCATATATAACGCATGACACACGCGTTCAGACCAACGGGCATCTGACACTCTGCAAAAACACCACACACAAAGAAGGGGGGAAGACCAGGGTCATGATGCAAGAGATGTCCCAAACGCTAGGGAGAGGGGTGAGGGGGCACCTCCTGAACTCACCTGAAGCTTACTCCAGATCTCCCTAGCGTCCCTATACAGGTTCTTTTAACCTGTCAGCGAGCAGGATACCTCGGATCCTCAGCTGGCCCTAAACTCACCCTGGCTAGTGAGTAGGCTGATGAGTACACTAGACTCACCACTACGCTAATAAACACAGAGGGAAAGGAAATACAGATGGGATAAAAAACAGAAGGATACAAACACCAAACTTCACAGCAGCAGACGGACTCTAAAGTAGCAGGTGGATAGGCACAGGAGAAAGCCTCAGCAGTTCCTTCCACCAGGCTGACCAGATTAGAATGAATTCTAACAGCAGCAAGGACTGCTGGGAAAGCTCTAGTATTTAACCTAAATAGGCGTGGGTCCAAAACAGCTACAGCTGACCTGCACTGCTAAGAGCTGCTGAAAACAAATCCTGTAATTAACTCATGAGACGACAAAGGAAAGGAAACTTCTTTTAAATGAGGAGTGAAGATGGAGACGGGAGGCTCCAGTCCTAAGCCTGTCACTAGTCTCAGTAGGGAGACAACCGTGACAATATCTAATTATAGAAATGTGCTTCCTCCACTAATGAACTACTGCTTCCCCCTTGCCACCTAAATTCACTATCTGTCTTCTCAAATCCATCTTGCTCAGTAAGGCTGACTGTCAGTGATGTCTCAAGTTACACCTCCTATTATTCTATATGGAGAGGGGAGGAGTGAGGAACACTCGGCACAATGATAGACCAGGAAGATATAGGCATATCAACATGCAGCTTCTAGCAAATATATTGAATTTTAGTCCTGGATTCACAGCCACACTGCTCAGTACTTCTGGATATTATGTATATACAAGTCCAGTCACATCAACTCCTAGAGATCATAAAGTCAGGATACATGTTAACGTTGAGCTGAGCAATTGCTCAGTAAATTTGAGAGCATAAAGTCCGAGATTGAACAGCACTCCAAAATAAAACAGGTGTCCATCAAAACACATTTTATTACGTATTGTCCAGATCCTAAAAGGGGTTGTCCACTACTAGTACAACCCCTTCTCATTGCACATTTTTCCCCCAGGTTAAATAGTAAAGCTTATATTAACCTTCTGTACTGGTGCCCCTCCAGAGGTGCTGTTGCTCAAAGTGCCGGAACTAATATGAGTTCTGACATCACGTAAGCCCCTGGTCCAATTAACGCCAGCTTCCTTCTGCCCACCTTCAGACCAAACGAACAATCAACAGGAAGTGAGCGGCAGCTACAGTGCTCACTTCCTGTTGATTGCTCGTTTGGTCCGAAGGTGGGGAGAAGGAAGCCGGCGCTGATTGGACACGAGCCTCACATGATGTCATAATCCCAATTGAGTCAAGGCATCGTGAGCTGGGGAAGGGTGCCAGTACAGAAGGTGAGTATAGGCTTTATTATTTTACTTGGGGGAAATGTGGAATCCGAAGGGGTTGTCCTAGTAGGGAACAACCCATGTAAAGAAACATCACATATGGGGCTATATTTTCTTTGTAAGTGCAACATTTCAGGTCAAGATCCTTCATCAGTCAAAATGTAAGCACAAAGAAACATAGTACAGTATCATAAAGTATAACAGGCATACAAGGTGACAAATATTGAGTACAAATGAAATGGGTGATCAGTCATGGTAAGAGAAAGCTCAAGCAGCCCAGATATCTGGATTACGGTACTACAACATGTAACAATTTTAACAGATTCGGCAACCAAAAAACTGCACTTTGGAAAAAGGCAATTTATCTTCTGGAGTCAAAGGGGGATATCATAATTAGAGAGGATCACATAAATTCAAGTGTCACACGAAGCTTTGCACAAAATTAGCCGACTGTGGTGGTGACATCAGGCTATGTTCACATTGCAGAATCTTACACCCCGCCCGATGATTTCTCTGGTGTCTCTGAACAACACAGTTAGGGGTACTTTACATGCTGCGACATCGCTAGCAATTGCTAGCGATGTCGAAAGAGATAGTACCCGCCCCCGTCGCACATGCAATATGCGGTGATAGCTGCCGTAGCGAACATTATCGCTACGGCAGCTTCACACGCACATACCTGGTCAGCGATGTCGCGGTGACTGCCAAACAATCCCTCCTTCAAGGGGGAGGTGCGTTCGGCGTCACCGCGACGTCACTAAGCGGCCGGCCAATAGAAGCGGAGGGGCGGAGATGAGCGGGACATAACATCCTGCCCACCTTATTCCTTCCGCATTGCTGGCGGGACGCAGGTAAGGAGATGTTTGTCGTTCCTGCGGCTTCACACATAGCGGTGTGTGCTGCTGCAGGAACGACAAACAACAATGTACCGGCAGCATCAATGACTTTATGGAATGGAGCGACGTGTCACCAATCAATGATTTTTCACGTTTTTGCGATCGGTGATCGTCGCTCCTAGGGTTTACACGCTGCGATGTTGGTAACGGCGCCAGATGTGCGTCACTAACGACGTGACCCCGACGATATATCGTTACCAATGTCGCAACGTGTAAAGCCCACCTTAGACTTGGGCATCAACCTGCTGTTGTGTCCTCAGTCATAGTCAGGTTAGCAATAGTTAACCTCTGCTAGTCTGCTTGTTAGACTCCTTTGATGACATGTTGTGACGAAATCAATCACATCTGCTCCTCTCGTATTTAAGTTGGATGAAATCTACTACCCATGCCAGCTATAGGTTATACTGTGCCCGTCTGTGTGTTTTGAAGTCCCAGACTATCTGGAAAATGTTGTTTTTTGCCTAGAGTGGCTATTGAGTTTACCTGTTGTCTTGTTATTTCCTCCCTGCTCTTGTTTTCCTCAATATCTTTAAGTGTCTTATACCTCTGTGTGTCAGAGTTTTCCCTGTCTGTCTATTTTTGTGGGTTTTATCTCACTCCTTTCCCAGTCCCCATTGGGGAAATGGGTATTAGATCAGGGATGCTCAGGAGCAGGGTCAGGAAGGTTGCTCAGGAGTAGGGTCAGGAAGGAGACTCAGGCATCCCCACCTTTAAGTGTATCCCTGAGACTAGGGATAGCATAGGGTCCCCTAGCCTCAGAGTCAGCTTAGGAGCCCCAGTTTCCTGCTATCCCCATAGTCATCCTTACATGGGCTTGAATTTTACTCTAACTTTATAAAAATATGCATAAATGTGGATTTTTTTTTTACTGGCAGTCATATTTCTGAATCATAAATGGCCATCAAAAGGTTTAACGGTGCAAAAAAACCTCTTTTACATAAAATCAAATTGCTCGTTTGATTGTTCCAGTACTTATTTAATATATGACTCTGTGTGACAGATGTTGGGAGAAGGTTGTAAGGACGTATTGCAAGGTATACAGTGACCCGCCCCACAAGCACTTGCCAAGACTCATCAAGTGTTCTTCAACATTCACTAAAGATCAGGACTTTGCCATAGATTCCCAAGAACACATGTGGATCTGTCAGAATGATTTACAAGGTTAAATTTCACACTAATAACCATGTGTAGTGTCTCTGATTTCAGCAGCTGATGCTTAAAATGTTAGACTTTTTACAAAATGCTTGGCTTACCCATTTCATGCACTGTAGGGCCAGAGGTCATATTGAAATGTCCTCTCTCCAATGATCAAGTGGAGAATTATATTGAAAACAGCATGATGGTTTGTAATCCACGGATAGATGAGGCAGCCAGGCGGTGGAATTAGAAAAATGAATAGGTAGCTAGCATGTTTGACAAATTTTGGAGAACAGTGAAAACTGTCCAAAAGATCACATTTTCGAGTAGATTATCCCTGTACCCAGACTGGATTGCCAGCCATTCCCTACGAGATTACTATTAATGCAATTTTAAGTGGTTGCCGAACTGATTTCATCGTAAATTAAATCAAATGACTATGATAAACCATCTTTTGAGGCCTAGTTTGAAGGGAGGTTGTTGGCTAAAAATGACTTTTCTAACCAGGCACTGGCACTCGAAACATCCTTGGTATGGCCAAAAGTTCAGCACACCTTTATACAATGTCAGTCTTGTGCATGCTGCACTTCAGAGATTGCAGGTCAGATATAGAATAGCTACCCTGTCAGGCATAACCGATGAGCAAGACTGTCAGAGAACGTCTTCAGCTAGAGATATATTACATAGTCAAACTGTCATGATTTCACCACTCAAGGTGTCCAAGGGACCCAGTAAGTGACAGCTCAGCCACACTATAAAATTAGGGGCATGCTGGTGACGGGCCCACAGCATCTGGGAGTTGACTCGTCACCGGGACGGTGTACGGGGTGGATTTCATAGCGGCCAGGCCCGGTTTCATGACCCCGGTGGTGTCAATAAAGATGGATGAAGGGAATATTTACAGGGGAGAAGAGTTTGTATTCGTATTGCCACCTGTGGTTTGCGGCTAATAGAGCCACCGCTGTGGGAGGTATCCTCCGGCACAGATGGTAGCGCAGCTCGGTTGGTGCAGCTCTCAACAGGCAGAGCTCAGGCCCCAGTGATGTTGGGAGTGGTAGTCTCTGATGGCGGCGAGGTGATGACGCCGGCAGCGATGGGACGACTCAGGGCTTGCAGTCAAAGGTCTTACTCACTGAGATGTCACCGCCATTAGAGTGAGGAGCTCCACTGTCATGGGCTCCAGCCAATCCCGGATAGTTTGGAGGTCAAGGCCGGTGTTCCTTCTGTGTGTCCTTTCTATTGGTAATCGCTCCACCCCAGCGCCTGGTCAGTGGAACAGGTCAGGGTGCCTGTAGCACTGCCCGTGAGCCCTGGGATTCCCCTTCCTATCTGAGAACCCGGGTCGAGCACTGCAGCTCCAGACCATGGGTCCCTGACTTTTCTGAGAGCTCTTCCATGCCGTGTCTGCTGTTACCTGTTCACAATTCCAGGCTCGACTACTGCTGTGTGATGTTGCCACTCACTTCCCCTGATGGTGCCCCACCTCCCGTGTTGCCGAACTTGTGGGCAGGAGGTCTCATACCGCCTGATGGCCACCCCCAGCACCTACCCTAGCCCAGTCCCAGTGGGAGGGCAACTAACCATGTGTTGTATGAATTGTGGTGTGCACCGGTGAATGACCCCTGTCTTACTCGGGATGAATACTACACCTCGGCTGAGGTGCAGTACTCTGCGGTGCCTGAAGCCTCAGGGGCTCTCAGTATTGTTGGTGACAGTTCAGCCCCCCTATCAGAGGTAAGGAGGTGCTGGGCTGTCAGTATGGTTAGTGACAGCTTAGCTGCCCTATTGATTTGGGGGGTGGTAGGCTGTCAGTATTGTTAGTGGCAGTTCAGTTGCCAATCAGAGCTAGCTAGAAACTGAGCTGTTAGTATTGCTAGGGTTTGCTCCAGGTGTCACCCGTTCAGTATGAATAGATTAGATTACCTCGATATTTAGCTGGCTGAAAATAGTCCTACCATTACCAGTCGTAGCTTTGTTCGATGGTGTGTGTACATATTTATTCTGTTGCCTGACCTCAGCCTTTGCCTTTTGATTATTTGTTTGTATTGCTCCTTTGCCTTTGACATATTCTTATCTTTGCTGTCTGAACCCAGATTTTGCCCTCTGACCATTCTTTTGCCTTACCCTATTGGCTTTTGATGTGCTTTTTTGATATGCCGTGGAACAAACTCCAGCGTTGGAAGGATCAAACTTCACATTTATTTTTCCATTAAAATCTTCAAGACGTTGGACAGAATTTGACATTAATCCATACGGTTGTTCGTCTAAGGTTTCTTCAGCACTGGAATTTGTTTCTTTTGTGTTTTTTCTGCCTTGCCAAGGTGTCTATGCTGTGCATTTGGAACTGGGACCAGAATCTAGGATGTGAGCTGATAGCTCTTGTGTTTTTTTGTCTCTGGGACACTGCAACGTTGTTATCTGCATTCCCACACTGTCCTGCCTTCTTCTCCCAGCGGAGATGCTGGCACACTCACCCTCACCATTGCTCAGCGGTAGCTCCTGCATCCCTGGTCCCTGCCGATGGCTCCCAGGACCTGCGTAGGTCTCTTGTGACTGCTCTTAGGGTGTGAGCACGCACCTTTTCTTAAAAGGCCAATGTGCCCTAACCCGGAAGTACCTTTCAGCCTATGGCTGAGAGGCAATAGGTATTTGAGGCTCCCTCCCCTTATAGGAGGTGTTTGGGCAATATCCTTTGGAGATGCATTGTGAGTTTTCAGGTCTCTTGTGCCGCTGCTATTGTTCTTCTGTGTTGCTGTATTGCTTACACCAGTTTGTTTTCTATTATCTGCCATACCCGCTGCTGCACCTATCCATTCCAGCTGTATCTGCTGCCACCTCTGATGTACCCACCTACACCAGCCGTACCAGCCGTTCCCCCTGCCGCATCTACCCATACCAGTCATGTGTGCTACATCAGCCATTCCAAATGCATCTGCCTTATCTGAAACTGTACATGTCCATACTCCTGTGGTCAGCTGTTGAAGCACCAACTCTCACTGAGTGTCACATGGTGGCTACCGGCAGCCCAGTCCATCCTCACCATCAGAGGCTCTGGTGAATACACGATGAACGCCAAAGTTACGTCCCTCAAGTTCACCATGTGCTTTGGCCCAGTGGATCCACTCTTGCTCGCATCCTTGAGTATTACAGCCACATAAACCCTCGGACATAGCATCTGGTACATCTTACCTCCTATCGTGCACATTCCGTAGGGACTAACATCACCATTGCTTGATCTTCTCCCTGGATTTTGGTCCTTACCTGCCTCACAACAATGAGACTCCCAATTCTCCTGTGCTCTTGTTCTGAGACCAGTTGTCAACTCATTGGAGCAGTCTCAAGCAGCTCTCTCGTGGGTCACAGGTTCCTCCTCTATTCAGCAGGTTTTTCTTTTTTTGCGGAACTTTTGGTTGATGCATTTGCACCATGTGCAACTCTATCCAAGGGTCTTGCCCTCGGAATGTTCTACTGCTCCTTTAGTAAAAGAAGTGGCTAAAACATGCTCAAGATAGCACTATAGTGTAGTAGGTTGACCCAGGACCTCATCCTGCCATGACGGTTACACCCAAAGGCTGTCCTTTCCAATGGCAGCATTCCAGTTGACTTGGACACTGCACAACTCCGTGACTCTGCACAGCTTTCACGTCTTTGACATCCACAACATTTGTCATGAATATTATTTTGCCCCTCTTAAATTTGGAGCACTTTGCTCACCTTTGAAGAACCAGCACCCATATAACCCTTACATAATGCTGCTATCCAGAGTTACTTTTGTCCATCTGCCCCTTCTTCCACTGTCAATAAGGTCAGACTATAAAGTGAATCTACATAAGAGCTGTATACTCAATCTTGTCTTTCGGCAAGAAATATGTGTGCAAAAATGTACCTTATATTAGATGCAAAGGACAAAAAATGGCTTCCAAAATTTACATACGATTTATACAACATTAATAAAGAGATGATTCATGCAAAGGGTCTTTATTGCTATGCAATGGCAGCTGTAGTACCATATTATTCTGACTTGTTCAATGCAATAAAGGAGGTTTCAGTATAAGAAACTGGAATAGATTGTGATTAATCCCCGCAGTCTCGTTCGGCTCCAACATAAGATCTTGAGGGACCTGATTACTGCTGGCACAGAGCTGTAACCTATCATTCTTAGTGGAAAATCACCACGAACCTTGTAGACATTCTCAGGGAGAGGGCTGCACATGTGCTTTTAAAAGCTCTTCTTGACTTATTCGATTAGGGGATCCCACTGACAGGGAAAGTCATTGCGTGCCGTGATTTCTTGTCTAAATAAGGGATTGTGCCAAGAGATGAATATAAAACATGTTGTGCAACACGGCTCGTCTGTGGTAGAACATTCTTATCAGAGGGATTCCTTTCAGAACTCTTTCCAGGATTAAAGGCTGAAGTCACTCCTCAATACTAACATTCGAGAGTAATCAAATCCCCAATGCTATGAAGGATAAACTATATTATGCATAGACCTAGTGTTGGACTGAGGTGCCAAGGGCCCACCGGTAACATTGACTCGAGTGGCTCCGTGTTCATTTACATGCAAATATTACATTACCCTCATTTACATATTGTATTTACCTCTGCTTCTATATAATAATTTGGTAAATCAATGATGAGATGCTACACTTGTCTGTACATAGCAGATCAAGAATATTTTGCCAACTACTGCTCATAAGGTTGGTTAGTGGCATACTCCTGCTCAGCGGTGTACCGGGTGGTTCACCTTTTCTTCTGTTGGCCAGTCCCATGACTCTTGATAATGGCTAAATGCTATCATGATCCAGGCTGGAATCTGCCACTGTGGTATATCCCAGATCTAGCCTGGTCATGTCAGGGGTTAATTTCTCCCTGCCTCATTCTGGTTTCCAGGACACTATAACTGGGTGCTGCACCTCTGGTTCAGTTCCAGTGATAGTCTATGTCTCATAGTGTGTGCACCCTCTCCCACTTAACCTGTGTCTGTCTGTCCTTCCTCGGACCCGTCCCTCTTGTCATACCTTTGTTTGTAGTTTGGACTTCCCGGTACTTGACTTACGCTCCCATCCCTGACTTGGCTCTGTCTCTCCCTTCATCTTTTTCTATTACCATTTGGTTCCTAACCCCTTTCATTGCTTCTGACTCTGAGTTCGTTCACCCCTTGTACATTGTTTTGACTTCCTGTTGCTGACTTGACTCCCTGACTACTTTGCTGCCACCTTGGTGGTGACTTTGCTTTACTACTCCAGGTGAGGTCTTTATACAGCGTGACGTTGCTCTGCTGCCACCTTGTGGTGACTCCACTGTACTACTCCGGGCCACATCTTAATGCAGCGTGACGCATGCTTCATGAACCACAAGTACTGGCTGTGTGATTTCAGTTACATATGTTGGCTCTAAAATGCTTTCAGATGAAAACATACTTGGAAAGCCAACAGGGACCAAGCCACAAAGGGGACTACTTGAAAAGGTGGTTCCCCAATGACTTTTCCCCACCTACTGCCAATAACTGAAAGGCTTTTCCCTATTGCCTTTACACACACCAGGAAAGATCGATCACTCAAATGGAATGGGCAGAATTAAACCACCACCAGGATCTGCCTTTTTGACTTGTCATCTATGCAGCTTGGTCACTGGTTAATTTTTCTATGAAACCTTGCAGCATTTCAGAGTTAAACATATATGGCTTTAATCATACAGCCAGGGCCTGAAACATGCTGCCTAAAGTTCGGGCATGTATCCAATATTAGGAATTCTTGATAAAGTCTATGCAGGTTTGAACTAGCCCACGGGGGAACAGGAGAATTTCCCGGGAGGCCACTGCGAAGGGGTGGGCCATCAGATCAACCCATGAGAAGTAATTGTCGCAATACTCCTGATTTTTCCTTTTAACATCATGCAATGACTAATATTTAGACAGTATAAACTTCAATAAATCCTAAAAAGATTTTTTTTTTACTCAGGCCAAGTATACTTACATGTTGTGAATACGTTTTCCAGTTTGAGGCTCCCTCTTGTGGTCAGTGCTGGCGGTGCAGTTGATTTGTGGAATGAAAGTCACACACCTGCAGAAGACTGGCAATCAGGGTCAGATTGGGCTATTTAACTGAGTAGTTTTCTCTTGCTACTTGCCGGTGGTCAATGTCTCCTGTTTGTTAAGGACATTCTGTAACAAGCTCTGCTCTCTACCAGAACTCCTCTCAGATAAGTGGTCTTTGTACCTCTGCTGTTTGTTTTCCACTTTCTTGTTGTTTTTTTCTGCTTGATACTAATGCTTGATTCCTATTTTGTCTGTGTGGAGTTCTTGGTGGAATGGGATCACTCCCTGCTGGGATTGTCTATATTCTTAGCTCCATGATTCTGCAAAGTATTGTGTTTGTCATGCTTAGCATTAATTCAGTTCCTCATCTGTATTAGTGTTTTTGGATCCCAGTAACATCAGAGTGCTGATACAGTGGGGGATAGGTTGTGTGACCTCAGGATTTTTCCATATCAGAAGTGCTGATATATATTAGGGTTTATACGGCTGCAGACAGCTGCTCTTTCCTATTCTTTCCTATAAAGATAGTTTGGTTTTCACCTTTGCTCAGTCTGTCTTTTCTGGCTTTTTATTGTGCTTTTCTATATCACCGTAGCCTTTACATGTGGGGGACTATCTATTTATCTTTGGGGTCAGCTCCGAGGCAGATTAGCTTTCTTATATCTCTATTTGGGAGATTATTTAGTTTTCCGGCTTTGTTGAGGCATTTAGGTCATCATAGGTACGCCCCACGGATACTTCTAGCTGTGTGTCAGGATTAAGGCGGGCTTTGCACGTTGCGACATCGCAAGCTGATGCTGCGATGTCACACGTGATAGTCCCCGCCCCCGTCACAGGTACGATATCTTGTGATAGCTGGCGTAGCGAAAATTATCGCTACGCCAGCTTCACATGCACTCACTTGCCCTGCGACCGTTGCTCTGGCCGGCGACCCGCCTCCTTCCTAAGGGGGCGAGTCATGCGGTGACATAGCGATGTCACATGGCAGGCGGCCAATAGCGGCGGAGAGGCGGAGATGAGCAGGATGTAAACATCCCGCCCACCTCCTTCCTTCCGTATAGCCGCCGGCGGCAGGTAAGGAGATGTTCCTCGCTCCTTCGGCTTTACGCAATGTGTGCTGCCGCAGGAACAAGGAACAACATCGACCTGTCGCGGCAGCGTAATTATGAAAAAGTCGGAGCCTGCACCGATGATACGATAACGACGCTTTTGCACTCGTTAATCGTATCATCTAGGATTTACACACAACGATGTTGAAAGTGACGCCGGATGTGCGTCACTTTCAATTTGGCCCCACCGACATCGCACGTGCGATGTTGCAATGTGCAAAGCCTCCCTAAGTCTGCAGTCCGTTAAGGTTCCAGCCACTCTGTTACCTTTTGGGATTCCGCATTTTTTGATCCTCCTGGGTCCCTGAATCACAACACTAACCCCTTGCTCGAGCATCTCTGTGCTCGGGTACGCTCGATACTCAGCCCAGTGCAAGCCGCTTGTAGGGTTTGATCGGCTGACACTGGGGATAACAACAGCATAATCAGATGTAGTATGCACCTGTGATGGTGGGATATGGTGTACTGTGTATCATGTTGTGTAGGTTTTTATTTTACGCTTGGTTCACTGTCCATTATTTGTATTCCTTGTGTGTACATTGAATTGTTTGTAGGTAATTACCCACTGTAGTGTTCCTGTCCCTAAGTCTGGGGGAAGGGGCCTGGGATCCACCTACTGTAAATTATCTGCTTACCTGGGGTGAAGAAGCAGTCTGTTTGAGAACTTCAAGAGTGAAGCAGGAAGATTGAACCTCTGAGGGAAAAGCAACAGCTCCCCAAAAAGACCTGGACATTTATCGCTTATTGGATTATATTCATATTTCTGGACTAATTTTACCCTCTATATGGTGGATTATGTTAAAGACCGTTTGATTTGCCTGGAATAAATGCTTATTGGATTGTAAAGCCATCTCTCGCTCTGTTGATTGTGTGATATTCGAGAAGGACCCCTTCACAGCACCAAACAAAAAAAATTGAAAAACCCCGTCTACTTGCACCCGGTAGTGCAAGGCTGACTGCATGTGGGCGGAGACCCAAAGTGTCCAATTAGTGACTTCCATCGGAGTTCAGATCAAGTTCAGGTCCCAAACCAAACTTTATCTAAAGTCCGGCTGCACCAGCCAATCAAAACTTAAATGGGTTTACTCATCTCTATCCATAAAATCATCTATATAATACATTAATAAAAATCTTAGAAAGTGGCATGGTATGATACATAATGCATGATGTTTGGCTAAATACAGTGAGACAATGAGAAGTATGGCAAATAACAAGGTACACAATCAAATGTGCCACTCATAACATATATACAGTATATATATATATATATATATATATATATATATATATATATAAAAGTCCTCTTTCACACATCTGTGCAGAACACACACGTTCTGCATGGACCATGTTGACGGTGCGTATGGCCGTCCGTGTGCCGTGATTTTGGCATACGTGTTCTTTGTGTGCTATCCTTGATAGCACACGGGGAGCAGGAACTTTTTGCTCACCTGTCCCCCGTGCTGCTGTCTCCAACACTGCTGTTTCTGGCGCTGCTGTCTCCGGAGCTGCTGCAGTGAATATTCATGGGCATAATGAGCAGGCTCGGAAGCAAGTGACAACAGCGCCGAAGACAGCAACGGTGGAGATAGGTGAGAATAAAAATGTTTTCTTCAACGACATGTTTCCTCCAGTACATGTCACACTGATGTCACACTGATCACATCAGTGTGTGGTACATGTGGCACCCATGCTGCTGGCCAAAAACGAACTTCTCTGTGTGCGGAACATACAGACACCCACATGGACACACGTCCTTGAGAAAACACTGATGTGTGCACAGACACATTGATTTTAGTGGGTCTGTGCATGTCTGTGTCTCCGGGATGATGAAAATGGACATCATTTGTACCAGAATCATGGGGCCTAAAATGTATACACAAACATACTGTATGTACAAGCAAAGTCATCCATCTATGATTAACCATTGATCAAGTATGAATTCCCAGATATGTAATAATGATAAGTGTATATGCTAAAGACTATTACCTTAAGAACTATCATCCAGGGGTCCACCACATCCTCCACACGTTTCGCATTGACATGCTTCATCCAGGGGTGTTTTAGTGTAAATGTAGACTAAACAATTTTAAAAATATGCCAAATTTATCATAGTTGCCTATGTCGACCATCAAAATTCAGTAAATAGGCCTCCAACTCTGGCAGAGCTCAAGCACTTGTCTCATCATACAATTATGCAAGCGCAGCCATGAGAGCAGTCACCTGCCTTTCTTGGCTAGAAACAAGATTGCATGAGTGTTACAGATGTGTCACGGGTGACAGACAGTCATGTGATTTCTGGCAATAGAAGGTCACAGCATTTACATTGTTCCATTCATCATTCTGCCTTTTGGACCCAGCAGGAGCTCACCTTCCACCCAGCTGCTGGTCATCAGTATTGTTTTGGTGCTTATATACCCCTTCCCTCCTTGGAATAGTGCTGGTGATATTTTTCAGTTCCTTAAAGCCAAGGTTGTACTCTTCTAGGGTATTGATGTTGAAAACTCTGCTGAACGTCTACCGGTGTCATGTATGGACATGTGTGTCCTCCTTGTGTCTTCTATATTGTTTAAAGGGGTTGATGAAGAGCTCATCCCATCCCAGAACTAGGGATGCCTAAGGTCAGGTATCCGGCTTGGCGCATAGGTGTGGATCTATCTAGGGGGATGAGGGACCCCATGGAACAGCAGTAGGTTTGTTCAGGTGTCACCATCTTCCCTTTCCCTAGACACAGGGTTTCCTTTCCCTTTCCCTTTGCCGCTCACTTGGTACTTCCCCATACCTTGCATGAGAATGAGGCTTGTGAACCTGATGTGATGTTCATAGTGGCTGATATACTTGCGCATGCAACCAAGACTCAAGATGGTGCTGCTGCTTTTCTTTGGATGACTGTATGGTCCAGAGGGCTTTTGTTCCCTCAAAGATGTGATTGTGGTAGCACCATCTGTGACCACGATTATTTTGCCATTGCGTCTCCTTCCATCCATGTTTAGGCATTCCATTTACCCTTCTTATTATCTTATTACTGTAATGCTTGGCTCTACAGAGTAGTGATACAGTCACTAGGTGGCGCTGGATGAGAAGATAGACACTATGTGGTGTAGTATGAAATTAATAGCTAGATGGCACTGGAAGCACTAGTGTACTGAGAGAGCAGAGGGAAAGTCTGACAAGCCGGAATCAGTAACCAAGAGGACACAACGGAACACAGGAGGCAGGCAGAAACGAGGTCAAGACACAGGCCAAGGGTCAGGATACCAGGAGAGTGCGTATGGAATACAGAGAGCAGGCAGAGACAAGGTTAAGATACAGGCCAAGGGTCAGAATACCAGGAGAGTACATATGAAATAGAGAGAGCAGGCAGAAACGAGGTCAAGACACAGGCCAAGGGTCAGGATACCAGGAGAGTGCGTATGGAATACAGAGAGCAGGCAGAGACAAGGTTAAGATACAGGCCAAGGGTCCGGATACCAGGAGAGTGCGTATGGAATACAGAGAGCAGGCAGAGACAAGGTTAAGATTAGAGTTGAGCGCGGTTCTAGGTTCGAGGTTCTCCAGTTCGCGGCTCGAGTGATTTTGGGGCCTGTTCTAGATCGAACTAGAACTCGAACTTTTTGCAAAAGCTCGATAGTTCTAGAAACGTTAGATAATGGTTCTAGCAGCAAAAAAACAGCTAATTCCTAGCTGGCTTTCCGCTGTAATAGTGTAAGTCACTCTGCTGTTTTTATAATGGCGATCGCCATTTTTTTTTTTTCCTTGTCTTCCTTCCCTAAGCGCGCGCGTCTTGTGGGGCGGGCCAGCATGTCAGCCAATCCCAGACTCACACACAGCTAAGTGGACTTTTAGCCAGAGAAGCAACGGCATGTGTGATAGGATGTCCATGTCACATGTCCCTGCATTATAAAACCGGACATTTTCCTCCAGCACGCCATTATCTGCCTTCTGCGTCCTTGGTGTCAGACATCACTGGCGCAGCTCCGTCCTTTGTCCTATCACCGATACTGCTGTATGCACTCCATACACAGCGCTGGACAGCTTAGGGATAGCACTTTCTATCAGTCCTTTTAAGGGCTCAAACCGGCAGGGTCAGAGCCATAGGTGACAGGTCCTGAAAACAGAGACAGCGTCCGTGTAGCTAAGGTCAGGGATTTCCTCGCTGCATTTCCCCATTAGGAGGGAATAGAAAGGCAGGCTTCCATTCCTCTACCCAGAGCCCCACAACCCTGGCACTGTACCCTCCTGTCCTCTGCACACTCCAACTCATTATAACTAAGCCATTATCCTAGCAAACACTCAGTGTACCTAGTGGCATCCTATACGTGGCTATTGTACTTTTGTCTAGTCCCACTAGTGCAAAGATATTTGCAGCACGTCTGCCTGCATTGCACACTCCAACTCATTATAACTAAGCCATTATACTAGCAAACACTGAGTGTACCTAGTGGCATCCTAAACGTGGCTATTGGACTTTGCTATAGTCCCACTAGTGCAAAGATATTTGCAGCACCTCTGCCTGCATTGCACACTCAAACTCATTGTTACTAAGCCATTATACTAGCAAACACTGAGTGTACCTAGTGGCATCCTAAACGTGGCTATTGGACTTTTGTCTAGTCCCACTAGTGCAAAAATATTTGCAGCACGTCTGCCTGCATTGCACACTCCAACTCATTATAACTAAGCCATTATACTAGCAAACAGTCAGTGTACCTAGTGGCATCCTAAACGTGGCTATTGGACTTTTGTCTAGTCCCACTAGTGCAAAGATATTTGCAGCACGTCTGCCTGCATTGCACACTCCAACTCATTGTTAATAAGCCATTATACTAGCAAACACTGAGTATACCTAGTGGCATCCTAAACGTGGCTATTTGACTTTGCTATAGTCCCACTAGTGCAAAGACATTTGCAGCACCTCTGCCTGCATTGCACACTCAAACTCATTGTTACTAAGCCATTATACTAGCAAACACTGAGTGTACCTAGTGGCATCCTAAATGTGGCTATTGGACTTTTGTCTAGTCCCACTAGTGGAAAGATATTTGCAGCACCTCTGCCTGCATTGCACACTCCAACTCATTATAACTAAGCCATTATACTAGCAAACAGTCAGTGTACCTAGTGGCATCCTAAACGTGGCTATTGGACTTTTGTCTAGTCCCACTAGTGCAAAGATATTTGCAGCACGTCTGGCTGCATTGCACACTCAAACTCATTGTTAATAAGCCATTATACTAGCAAACACTGAGTATACCTAGTGGCATCCTAACTGTGGCTATTGGACTTTTGTCTAGTCCCACTAGTGCAAAGATATTTGCAGCACGTCTGCCTGCATTGCACACTCAAACTCATTGTTACTAAGCCATTATACTAGCAAACACTGAGTGTACCTAGTAGCATCCTAAACGTGGCTATTGGACTTTTGTCTAGTCCCACTAGTGCAAAGATATTTGCAGCACGACTGCCTGCATTGCACACTCAAACTCCTTATAACTAAGCCATTATACTAGCAAACACTGAGTGTACCTAGTGGCATCCTAACCGTGGCTATTGGACTTTTGTCTAGTCCCACTAGTGCAAAGATATTTGCAGCACGTCTGCCTGCATTGCACACTCCAACTCATTATAACTAAGCCATTATACTAGCAAACACTGAGTGTACCTAGTGGCATCCTAAACGTGGCTATTGGACTTTGCTATAGTCCCACTAGTGCAAAGATATTTGCAGCACGTCTGCCTGCATTGCACACTCAAACTCATTGTTACTAAGCCATTATACTAGCAAACACTGAGTATACCTAGTGGCATCCTAACCGTGGCTATTGGATTTTGTCTAGTCCCACTAGTGCAAAGATATTTGCAGCACGTCTGCCTGCATTGCACACTCAAACTCCTTATAACTAAGCCATTATACTAGCAAACACTGAGTGTACCTAGTGGCATCCTAAACGTGGCTATTGGACTTTTGTCTAGTCCTACAAGTGCAAAGATATTTGCAGCACGTCTGCCTGCATTGCACACTCAAACTCCTTATAACTAAGCCATTATACTAGCAAACACTGAGTGTACCTAGTGGCATCCTAAACGTGGCTATTGGACTTTTGTCTAGTCCCACTAGTGCAAAGATATTTGCAGCACGTCTGCCTGCATTGCACACTCAAACTCCTTATAACTAAGCCATTATACTAGCAAACACTGAGTGTACCTAGTGGCATCCTAACCGTGGCTATTGGACTTTTGTCTAGTCCCACTAGTGCAAAGATATTTGCAGCACGTCTGCCTGCATTGCACACTCAAACTCATTGTTACTAATACATTATAATACCAAAAATTGAGTAAACTTAGTGGCATACAAGAAGTGGCTGTTGTACTCCATTAGTGCCCCACTGGTGCCAAGCTATTTCTAGCACTTCTGCATGACACTCTCCTGCTCTGTTTTTAATAAGCTATAATGATAGCAAACAATACTGCCATTTAGTGGCATCATAGAACTGGCTGTTGTATTCCATTAGTGCCCCACTGGTGCCAAGCTATTTCTAGCACCTGTGCATGACACCCTCCTGCTCTGTTTTTAATAAGCTATAATGATAGCAAAAAATACTGCCATTTAGTGGCATCATAGAACTGGCTGTTGTATTCCATTAGTGCCCCACTGGTGCCAAGCTATTTCTAGCATCTGTGCATGACACCCTCCTGCTCTGTTTTTAATAAGCTATAATGATAGCAAAAAATACTGCCATTTAGTGGCATCATAGAACTGGATGTTGTATTCCATTAGTGCCCCACTGGTGCCAAGCTATTTCTAGCACTTCTGCATGACACCCTCCTGCTCTGTTTTTAATAAGCTATAATGATAGCAAAAAATACTGCCATTTAGTGGCATCATAGAACTGGCTGTTGTATTCCATTAGTGCTCCACTGGTGCCAAGCTATTTCTAGCACCTGTGCATGACACCCTCCTGCTCTGTTTTTAATAAGCTATAATGATAGCAAAAAATACTGCCATTTAGTGGCATCATAGAACTGGCTGTTGTATTCCATTAGTGCCCCACTGGTGCCAAGCTATTTCTAGCACCTGTGCATGACACCCTCCTGCTCTGTTTTTAATAAGCTATAATGATAGCAAAAAATACTGCCATTTAGTGGCATCATAGAACTGGCTGTTGTATTCCATTAGTGCCCCACTGGTGCCAAGCTATTTCTAGCACCTGTGCATGACACCCTCCTGCTCTGTTTTTAATAAGCTATAATGATAGCAAAAAATACTGCCATTTAGTGGCATCATAGAACTGGCTGTTGTATTCCATTAGTGCCCCACTGGTGCCAAGCTATTTCTAGCACCTGTGCATGACACCCTCCTGCTCTGTTTTTAATAAGCTATAATGATAGCAAAAAATACTGCCATTTAGTGGCATCATAGAACTGGCTGTTGTATTCCATTAGTGCCCCACTGGTGCCAAGCTATTTCTAGCACCTGTGCATGACACCCTCCTGCTCTGTTTTTAATAAGCTATAATGATAGCAAAAAATACTGCCATTTAGTGGCATCATAGAACTGGCTGTTGTATTCCATTAGTGCCCCACTGGTGCCAAGCTATTTCTAGCACCTGTGCATGACACCCTCCTGCTCTGTTTTTAATAAGCTATAATGATAGCAAAAAATACTGCCATTTAGTGGCATCATAGAACTGGCTGTTGTATTCCATTAGTGCCCCACTGGTGCCAAGCTATTTCTAGCACCTGTGCATGACACCCTCCTGCTCTGTTTTTAATAAGCTATAATGATAGCAAAAAATACTGCCATTTAGTGGCATCATAGAACTGGATGTTGTATTCCATTAGTGCCCCACTGGTGCCAAGCTATTTCTAGCACCTGTGCATGACACCCTCCTGCTCTGTTTTTAATAAGCTATAATGATAGCAAAAAATACTGCCATTTAGTGGCATCATAGAACTGGATGTTGTATTCCATTAGTGCCCCACTGGTGCCAAGCTATTTCTAGCACTTCTGCATGACACCCTCCTGCTCTGTTTTGAATAAGCTATAATGATAGCAAAAAATACTGCCATTTAGTGGCATCATAGAACTGGCTGTTGGACTCCTTTATTGTGCCACTTGTGCCAAGCAATCTCAAGCACCTCTGCATTCTACCCTCATGCACATTTAGCTATGCTAATTTTATAGCAAACTCAGGGAATTCCTTGCTGCATTTGATCATTAGGAGGGATAGAAAGTGAGGCTTCTTTTACTGTCCTGGTACCCACAGAACACGGCCACTGTACACATCTGTCAAATTTTGCCACGCTATTTAATTTGAACAAAGAGCTGACTCTTTTTCAGCCATCCTAAAATTGTCTGGAATACTAAGTTAGTGTTCCTTTGCTGCCAAGCAAGGTACAACACATGTGCATTCTACACTCCTTTCCCTTTCTGGAATGCAATTATTAACTGCAGGTAGTCCAGGCAATCTGTGACGAAGGTGCAGGCGTGGATATAATGTAGCCTGCATCCAATGATGGTTCTCTCGATGTCTGACAGCTCAACAATACCTTCTGTTTCCACTTCCAAAACAAGTGATGACCTGCCAATCACACTCCCTGTTGCGGGTCAAGGAGTGGAAGTTCAGTGTGAAAAACCATGTGTGACTGCTGTCCCCACAGTCACAGAGGATGAATAGCACGCAGATGCACTTGATGGGGCAGGTGGTGGTTGCACAGGCACGCTAGGCCGCATTGTAGCACAGTGAAATTCACATTGCGACTTATGCTTCATGTTAAGTCGTGTACAGGGTGGGCTCCCCAGTATGCAGCAAAACCAGGCAACAGGAAAAGGACTCTAGGCAGTTGGGTTGATAAATGATTGATTAACTTTACCAAAACAAACAATAAGAACCATGCATACAATTTAAATAATTGAACAATCTATTCTGTTGCCTACTACCTGCTAATCCCTCTGTGTAGCAGTAATTGTGTGTTTGTGCGTGTGTGTGGGTGTGTGTGTGTGCGAACACGACTTACCAGTGGCGCATCACAAGAGCTTCCAAGTTATCTACCTAAACATAGACAAAACACATGACCCCCCCTGAATACCCTTGTCAGCTGAAGCCTCACCGATAATGCAGATGATAACAGTGTGAATGCAAACCACACAGCTCTGCAACACAGTCATGGAAATCTTGAAAAGCAACAGTCAATGCAAACATGTGTTGCTGTCCCTCTATGATTTAAACTGTACGTGACAATTTGACAGTGCAGAGGCAGCAAGTCTTATTGTCTATATAGTCGGCCTACCCAGAACAGATATGTGTTTTGCTAAGAAAACAAAGTGTTGCGTGCCCGCATTATTGTTTGGGCACAGCCTACCGTACCCGGGTACTGTGATGTCCAGTTGCCAGAAATACAGACTTTATGCTCCTCTCACGGTAAACAGTATAGACAGCACCGTAAGAATGTTGGTCTGTGGCACAGGATGCTGCTCACTGACGTTACAGTGCTCATCATCAAAGTACAACACAACTCCCCTCACAATTGAACGAAGTGTTTCCGCGGTGGCTCCTTGCTGTAACACACACCTTTAGCTTTTCCTTCTGTTCCTAGACAGCATCTCCAAGTCCACCCCCGAAGAGCAATTTTATATTGCTATAGTGACCAAAGGCAGATCCAAAAAAACAGCAGCCCCTTGTGTGTAGTCTGCAACAATGCATGCAATAAACGGCAAATAAGCATATTGCATTGACAGTTGCTAAAGCTGAGCAATACACCTTCACGCTGTCAATTCATATCCATGTGATACTTCATGGAGGAAGTACTCAAAAGTGTGAGTTTTTGCCTTCTACTTACAGATTGTTGACAAATCTTACAGATTCCATGACTTGGGTGATCCTTTGCGATGTCCAAAAATTCACAGGCTAGGCAAGGCTTACAGCCCATGCGACCTGCATAGCCAACACGACTTCTGCTCAGAGTCAAAGTTGTGGTCCAGGATTCAGTTGTTGACGTGCTTCCAGTACTTTGTCTCTGGCCAGGAAGACACAATGTAACCTCGTCGTCAGTAGCATCCTCCTCCACCTCCTCTGCTGACCTCATCGACTGGCTGACTTTGGTTTGAAAGTAAGTGTGGTCTCCAACCTCATCAATAACCCTGTGAGTTTTCATTCCCCTCGTCCTGAGTCCTCCGAGAAAACCTCTTCCTGCCCTGATCGAATAGTAAAGTTGTCATTCCAATCAGGTATCTGTGCTCCTCATCATGTTCCCCATTGTCTCCACCAGGAGGATTGACTTTTTGGAAATGAGGGTGTAGATTAGGCTCAGCACCTTCTTCATCGGGGCCTGGATCCCACTCACAAAGCTTCTGGCCATCTGCGCAGATCATTTCCCCTGTCTCATGGAACTCGCTACCTCAACACGTCAGATTATCTGCTACACCCGCAAGCTTCAAACTGAATCTGAAAACTCATCTGTTCAGAAATGACTATAACCTTCAATAACACCACCACCATACGTACTTGACGCTCAACCTACACCACTCCTACTGTCTCCTCCCAAAAATCCTTTAGAATGTAATCCCGCAAGGGCAAGGCCCTCTTCCCTCTGTACCAGTCTGTCTATAGTTACTTGTATATGTATTCTGTATGTAACCCCCTTCTCATGTAGAGCACCATGGAATCAATGGTGCTCTATAAATCAATAATAATAAAAATAATAATAACTTCCTTGTCTGTACTCATTGCAGCTTTGGAGCAGACCTCTGATTCCCAGGCTATAGTGCGACTGAACAGCTATGCAAACTCAACCATCTCTGTTACCCCATACTCAGCAGGGCTGGTGGAAACTTGTGAGCTGTTAGGAAGCAAGTGCGATTGGATTGACACCACAGAGGAATGGAGTATTTGGGATCTTGAAATTGGGGTGGAGGAGAGGCCACTTTATGGAGCACTTCAGATCCATTGAAGCAGCTGCTGTTTTGGCCTCATCTACATTTGTTAGCGATGGTCGTGTCCATGAAAAAAGGGATCATATCAGATTATCCATGGGAAGAAGTACACCTGTTCTTTTGTATGGTATTTGTTGTTACAAAACGGTGACGCCTTAAACGCAAGCAGCCTGCTGCGGTTTCAGTTGCGCCCAGGCATCAGCTGCCATTTAGGCCTGTGCCTCGGGTTGTCCAGCTGGCTGCTTTCTCCTCCACGTCTAAGTGTGGAGAGGCAGCTAGTGCGCATGCGTGTGCCGATTTACCCCAGCCGCAGCCTAACTCCAGTGTTTCGCCTAGTGAGTATGCTCAGCCTGACTGTGCCATTCCTGAGGCTAAGTCTTCATTTCGGGCTACAGCGCATGCTCCCACACTTAGTGCGAAAAGCCTCTTTGCACAGGTACTTGCACTCCGTGCCGGGTCTAAGTCCTGTGTTGTGCCTAGACACCATGATAAAGCTGATAGTCTTTTTTCAGAGACTGTATTTCATGCAACTGACCATGGTCAGGCACTTACTGCATCAGAAACTAAGTCCGGTAATGAACTCTTTGGCCCTGCCCCTGATGTGGGGGGCTCATTTAGACCACAGGGCATCAGGTGTCCTGACGATGTGGCCAGGCCACTCCCAAATGGCTTGCAGAGGCCCGCCCCTATGACTTGTCACCTCATTATTGATGGTCAGACGATG
Source organism: Anomaloglossus baeobatrachus (assembly GCF_048569485.1). Taxonomy (NCBI): domain Eukaryota; kingdom Metazoa; phylum Chordata; class Amphibia; order Anura; family Aromobatidae; genus Anomaloglossus; species Anomaloglossus baeobatrachus. The sequence continues at coordinate 177,211,937 of NC_134362.1, read as the reverse complement.
ACTTGTGAGGTGTTTGGGTCATGACAGCCATGAGGTCATCATTGAAGTTGCGGTTCCAAATAGGACGCTAGTTATGCCACTCATGACGTATCACTCTGCTTTTGTCTCCAGGAGGTGCATTGTTGTCCACCCTGGTTTGGGGCGGACCCAGGTTATAAAAGGGGCTGGAGACAACAAGGAGGTGCGCAGTCTTCTATTATGCTCCGAAAGAGCACACCTCCATGTGTTGAACCCATTGCGGCTTTAGGCCAGAGGTAGGCAGGGATAGGGCGTCGATGCAGGCCACCACCACAGTTGGTAACGCAGAACGGTTAAGACCAGCTCCTGTCCTACAAGTCCTGCTTGTGCAGCCCAGTGGCATTAACAGGCCTGCTGCTGCTGATGCGCCTGCTGTCCACAGGTGTGGCCCCAATGCACACGGTCAGCGTACTGAATGTCCCCTGTGATGGTAACAGGGAGTTCCTGGGCTGGGTGGGCGTGTGGACCCTGTGACGCTAACAGGGCTCCCAGTCTCAAGATCCGAGTGGCGTCTAACTTGGTTCAGGCTACTATTAGTTTCATAGCCACACAGCTCTGTATCCTCCACCGAACCTTCCAGTTGCCAACCTCTCCTTTTCCATCTGGGAGCACGGTGGACACTGACTGCTGATGGGGATATATACCTTTCTCTTTCTTTTCTTATTAATTTTCGTTATATAGCGGTAACATAGTATATACCACCTTATCCAAATCTGCCAGTCCCACCGTAACAGATGGTGTTTCTTCATCAAATGTTACTTTTGCTTAACCACCAAACCCACGGACCAAAACTTTTTTCCCCTTTCCAACACACCTGTTCCCCTTTCCACCAGCATCTGTCCTTTTTCAACTCATTTTGTATATGACCAAAAGTGCAACTCTGCAGGGACACCATACTCAATGCCATCTCAGCACAACAGCCAGCCCTCGGTCCCTCAGATGTGGACAAGTAAAAGACCATTTCCTCCTATCCAGGACAAACCGTTGAGATTCACTCTGTGCAGCACTGGTGTTTAGTGGAAAAGCAGATCGAAGATTGCGTACCACCTTCTGAAGATACTCCTGTACACGTGCGTCCCTTTCTATGGCAGGAATTATTTCGCCAAATTTTGTCTTGTACCGGGGATCTAACAATGTGGCAACCCAGTAGTTAGCATTACTTCGAATTCGTACAATCCGAGGGTCATGTTGTAGGTAGTGCAGCAAGAAGACGCTCATGTGTCTTGTGCATCCAGGAGGACCAAGTCCTTGGTGTGTTGGTGACAGAGAGGTGAGAATCGTGCCTCCTTCCTCTGCCCTCTCCCCCCAACCTCACACAACCGAAATGTGAGCAAGCTCTCACTCATCTGCTGAGTCTTCCATGCCCATCGCAAATTCGTCCTCCATTTCTTCATGGCTCCTGCACCTTCCTCAACAATTTTTGCTGATACTATGCGCCCTTGTTAATCCCTATCCCCCACCATGACTGCCGCCTAGGTGCCGCTCAATGTATGGACCTTGTACATCTTATTATCCCTTCTGCATATGACTCCGAATAATGCTTACAGTGTGCTCCATCTTGTAGATGACCAGAATTGTCACGCTGAGAATGGCATCGCTAGTGCTAAACATCTTCGTCGACATTTGTAAACTGTGTAGAAGGGTGCATAGGTCCTTGATCTGACACCACTCCAGCAGCGTGATCTGCACCACCTCTGGATCAAGTTAGCCCAGGGTATACATCATACCGTATTTCAGCAGGGCTCTGCGGTGCTGCCACACATGCTGCAACATGTGCAGATTCCAATTCCTGCGTGTCGGAACATCGCATTTCCGGCGTTTAACCGCCAGACCCTAAGACTTCCGGAGCGATGAAAGTTGTTGAGCTGCTGGATGCGAAGGATGAAAGTGACCACATAGCAGCGTGCCCGCTGCACAAGGCCATGTAGGCCGGGATGGTATTTTAAAAATTGCTGGAGAATCAGATTCAACACGTGAGCCATACAAGGCCCGTGTGTCACATTGCCCTGACGAAGGGCCGCAGACAGGTTTGCATCATTGCCGCACACGGCTGTTAAGTCACCAACGTAGTCCACTCAATCAATTTGTACTCTGGTCCCAATGGGAAGACACCACACCCTTTTTTAGGCCCCTCCTGTCTGCAGACCACTGCCAGACAAAGCTATGAACCTCTTGTTACTGTTACCCCCAGTTCAGTTTTATGAGTTTGTGTGCTTGTTACCTGACTATGTTTCCTGCTTGCTGTTTATGTACCTCGTTGGCCGATCCGCATTTCACCTCTGCTTGTTTTCTGATTAAGTCCTGGCCATCCCATTCTGTTCCTCTTCCTCAATTAATGTTTTTGACCCTGCATGACTACTATTCTCTGGAACTGCAGCCTTCCACAGGTATTGATCAACTTGGGCCCTGTGTAATTCCAAATCACTGTTTAGGGGTTAAATGGTTTCAGGGTTCTGGGTGTCCACCTTGGTGAGTGGCTTGCCTCTAGCCTATCCTTTACAGCCCATCTGAGTGTGTCGATCCAGGCAGGCATTACACCGTGCCCTCTGCAGAAGGCCATGTAGGCCGGGATAGTGTTTTAAAAATTGCTGGACAACCAGGTTCAACACATGAGCCATACAAGGCACGTGTGTCACATTGCCCTGAAGAAGGGTCGCAGACTGGTTTGCATCATTGTCGCACCCGACCTTCCCTGACTGCTGGTTGAGTGGAGACAACCATTGATGAAACTCGGTCTCACTCTCCAGAGCTAACCGTCCACAATTCCTCAGCGGTGTCTCACATTTCCCCTACATTTCAAAGTAAACATTTGACCGCCTGATGGCCTTGAGCTCTGCTGCCAGCATAGTAAGGAGGTGTGTGGGATTCCTTGGGCGCAGTTACAAGGAAGGGTGGCCTGACCACACAGGGTTTGGGCCGAGGTGGAGGACCCACACGAGGTTGAGGAGGCAGAAGCAGTGGAGGAACTTGTACATACAGAGGAAGGATTGACACACAAGTCGTGGGGACGGCAAGACTTGTACAGCAAACCCTTCTCCATCTCTCACCATAGTTACCCAGTGCCCAGTCAGCAACATGTAACTCCCCTGTCCATGCTTACTGGTCCAAGTATCTGTGTTGAAATGCACCCTGTCACACACAGAGTTTCTCAAGGAATCGGTGAGGTTGTGTGCGACCTACTGTGGTAGCGCGGGCACGCCTTTCTTGGAGAAGGAGTGACGACTGGCCATCGGCTCTTGGGGCGCTGCAATGGGCATAAGGTCTCGAAAATCCTCGGTCTCAAAAGGGTGTAAAGGCAGCCTTTCTGTTGCCAACAAGTTGCAGATGATGAAACTCAACCTCTTAGGCATGTCATGCCCTTCGAAAATCATGTAAAACATAGCGAGGGGACTCCAACCACAGTCTCCCTCGTTGCCACTAATTGTGCCACACACACCCCACTTGACTGGCATCAGTTGACCCCCCTTTTGAAAAAGGAAAAGATGCTTTGCATGAAGCACTCTCAAAAATACGCGTGCCTTTCCCGTCCCCTGGCTGACCCAGGGGAAGAAAAGTCCGCTGAGAGCCATGACTTGTTCATCTTGGTTCTTTTAGAAACACAGCGAGGGGACTCCAACCACAGTCTCCCTCGTTGCCACTAATTGGGCCACACACACCCCACTTGACTGGCATCAGTTGACCCCCCTTTTTAAAAAGGAAAAGATGCTTTGCATGAAGCACTATCAAAAATACGCGTGCCTTTCCCGTCCCCTGGCTGACCCAGGGGAAGAAAAGTCTGCTGAGAGCCATGACTTGTTCATCTTGGTTCTTTTAGAAATCCAGCGAGGGAACTCCAACCGCAGTCTCCCTCGTTTCCACTAATTGGGCCACACACACCCCACTTGACTGGCATCAGTTGACCCCCCTTTTGAAAAAGGAAAAGATGCTTTGCATGAAGCACTCTCAAAAATACGCGTGCCTTTCCCGTCCCCTGGCTGACCCAGGGGAAGAAAAGTCCGCTGAGAGCCATGACTTGTTCATCTTGGTTCTTTTAGAAACACAGCGAGGGGACTCCAACCACAGTCTCCCTCGTTGCCACTAATTGGGCCACACACACCCCACTTGACTGGCATCAGTTGACCCCCCTTTTGAAAAAGGAAAAGATGCTTTGCATGAAGCACTCTCAAAAATACGCGTGCCTTTCCCGTCCCCTGGCTGACCCAGGGGAAGAAAAGTCCGCTGAGAGCCATGACTTGTTCATCTTGGTTCTTTTAGAAACACAGCGAGGGGACTCCAACCACAGTCTCCCTCGTTGCCACTAATTGGGCCACACACACCCCACTTGACTGGCATCAGTTGACCCAATTTTCAAGATGAAAAAGATGCTGTGCATGAAGCACTCTCAAAAATACGCGTGCCTTTCACCTCCCCTGGCTGACCCAGGGGAAGAAAAGTCCTCTGAGAGCCATGTCCACATTGTCAGTGGACAGACACGTGTGCTTATCTGCCAGCAGACCCCCAGCAGCACTGAAGACAGGTTCAGAGAGAACGCTGGCTGCAGGACACAACAAGATCCCCAAGGCGTACGTGGCGAGCTCAGGCAATTTATCCAGATTGGAAGCCTAAAATGAGCAGGGCTCAAGTTGCTCAGTAATGGCATCGACGTTCCCTTGCATATACTCATATCTGTGTCTCCTCCTCTTTTTCCTTGTCCAGCTCCTTTGTTTTCGCATGAGTATATGTCCTTGTCACTTTCCTATGTGTTTGTGTTGTGTTGTGAGTTGTTTGTCACATTTTGGACACCTTTGAGGGTGTTTTCTAGGTGTTTTTATGTGTTTGTGAATGCCTGCCATTGTTTCCTATGCGGTTCGAGTTCGGTTCGTCGAACGTTCGACGAACCGAACTCGAATGGGGCCTCCGTTCGGCGAGCCGACCTCGAGCCGAACCGGGACCGGTTCGCTCATCTCTAGTTAAGATACAGGCCAAGGGTCAGGATACCAGGAGAGTGCGTATGGAATACAGAGAGCAGGCAGAGACAAGGTTAAGATACAGGCCAAGGGTCCGGATACCAGGAGAGTAGGTATGGAATACAGAGAGCAGGCAGAGACTAGGTTAAAATACAGGCCAAGGGTCAGGACACCAGGAGAGTATGTATGGAATACAGAAAGCAGGCCGAGACGAGGTTAAAATACAGGCCAAGGGTCAGAATACCAGGAGAGTAGGTATGAAATACAGAGAGCAGGCCGAGACGAGGTTAAGATACAGGCCGAGGGTCAGGATACCAGGAGAGTATATATGGAATACAGAGAGCAGGCAGCGATGAGGTTAAGATACAGGCCAAGGGTCAGAATACCAGGAGAGTACATATGAAATACAGAGAGCAGGCAGAGACAAGGTTAAAATACAGGCCAAGGGTCAGGATACCAGGAGAGTACATATGGGATGCAAGGAACAGGAGAGAACGTGGTCAGGAGGAGGTCCAAGTTCAGAAGCCAGAAGGTAACAACAAGATCAAGGGGGACAGGCAAAGCAGAGTCAATAAAGTCCAGAGTCAAGTAGCCGAGATCAGATAACAAGACACAACAGAAGCCAAGCACTTACTGCAGAACAGGAAATATGACTGGCATTGTTCCGGCCGAGCACGCTCCCTAATAAAGCAGAGCAATCACCCCAAATGCGGAGCATGTGGGCAAACCCTTCCCAGCACCAGAGCAGGACCTAGTGTGGGAAATCAACCCATCTACCGGAGAGCAAGACAGCAGAGCATCAAGGCAAAATGCTCTGCTCGGAGAAACAAGAGACCATAACAACGTCACCACACAAAAGATGGACCGCAAATCAGAACCGTGACAACTACTATGTTTAATGATCAAAAAAAGTTAATTAGAGCCTACATAATTAATACATACATGTTTTTTTTGACATCTCACCATATAAAAAGTTAACATATAAAGCCATAGAGAAAAACTGCCTCAACATTGTGTATTTTTCACCATTTTAGGAATAACCTCATGGGATTAAACTCTAATACACTTTGGCTAATAAAACTCCATTCACCGGAGCTGTCAGTATGTAAAATGGTTTACTTTTTAATTTGAAATCCGAGGCAGCTTGAGAGATGCTGGAAATGGTCCAGAAAGCTGTCACAAAGGTTCTGCCAGGAAGAACAGAGCGAAAAACGCAGCTGATGTTCCAACCACTGGACCCCAAAGGATGCTATAGGTATCTGTATCAGATATGAGATGAACTGACAGGACAAAGCTTCAAGGTACAAAATTCATATCAGCTGCCAAAAACTGTAAAGACACGTGAAGACAATAACATTAATAATCTCAAAGTTCCATGTACCTGTCAGTAAAAGACATCAAGTTGCTGGTACCATTGAGACTTTCACAAGATTTCTGTCTTTTTTCTTTTTTTTTTTTTCGAGAAAACTGCAAGGTAAACTTTTAAATCTTTTCCATTAGAGCTTGTTTCATTTGTATTAATGGCCCTACAGGCACAAAGCAATGAAATGTCCGGTAGAATTGAGGTTCGAGGTATTGTCAAAACGTTTTGTAATTTTCATATAAAAGAAATGTGTCTGGCTTAATAAGTTACTATTGTCGTGATGAGGCCAAGTTAGAAGACTCTCATTCATGTACTGGGGACTTAACTATTCCCGAAAAATAGGGTTAAAAAATAATGAGATCACCTATCCCTAGCTTACTCCAAAAGAACACATGACAATAGAGTTTGCAGGCAAGAAGAAAAAATCTAAATAAAACCATCAAAAAGGGCTGAGATCCTGAAAAATATTGAGCTTAATAAGGAGGGTTCCAAAACTGAAATGCAGATTAATGACCAATGACACTATTTGAGATACAAAAAGAGACAGTTACACATTGAAATGCTAAAGCATGAAAACAATGAATGTAAAACTATAGATATGCATTACTGCTTTTAGAAATCTAGGAAAAATTGAGATATTTATCATACAAAAATGAATGGCCATTTCTATATTGACCCAGTAGCCACATCAAGGTAATATAGGAAAAATTGAGATATTTAACATACAAAAATGGCCATTTCTATATCGACCCAGTAGCCACGTCAAGGTAATATAGGAAAAATTGATAGATTTATCATACAAATAGCCCCATTTTATATCTGCCTATTTTATATCTGCCCAGTTGCCACGTCAAGGTAATCTAGGAAAAATTGGGATAGTTATCATACAAAAATGGTCATTTCTACATCAACCCAGTAGCCACGTCAAGGTAATCTAGGAAAAATGGAGATATTTATCATACAAAAATGGCCATTTCTATATATGGCCAGTCACCACAACAAGGTAATCTAGGAAACATTGAGATAGTTATCATACAAAAATGGCCATTTCAATATCTGCCCAGTGGCCACATCAAGGTAATCAAGAAAAAATTGAGATATTTATCATACAAAAATGGACATTTCTATATCTGCCAAATAGCAACGTCAAGGTAAACTAGGAAAAATTGAGATATTTATCATACTAAAATGGCCATTTCTATATATGGCCAGTAACCACGACAAGGTAATCTAGGAAACATTGAGACATTTATCATATAAAAATGGCCATTTCTGTATCTGCCCAGTTGCCACGTCAAGGTGCAAGGGTGACGATGAGGTGCTCCTGTAGTCGTCATCCCAGGGGTTACTAGGCCACGGCGCAGCCTGAACAAATTTTTTTGGGGCTATCTCTTGCTTACTCCATCTGTCAGACACTCCTGCCCTCTTTCAGTTTCCTGGTGCTTTTAAAGCCTATTCTTTTCCCTATTACCAACACCCTTCCTAACTATGAGCCCAGTAGAGTGGGCTACACTACCACCTAGTGTCCACAACACACAGTTTAGTACACTTCATGATACATGAATAGAATTCAATATACAGTCAGCCAGCTCTGCGGAAGTGGCAGAACCTTTTATTCCTTACAAAGGCATATCTCATATACTGGGAACCTACACTGAACTGAAGCCTTTTTCTGGGTTACAAACCTCCATGTGTATGGGCAAGTAGGAACCTTCTACTAGAGAATAAAATCATTTGTGGCTAATGGGGGAGGAGTTCACAGCCAGAGGGCATGACTCCATAATCTAGACAAAAAGACTGACAGCACTCCCAATGTTCAGTTTTGCCCCTGTTCAGACTGCTTTTCGTGAGTGCCGTCAGATTTTCTGCCTTGATTATGGAGTCATACCCTCTGGCTGTGCACCCCTCCCCTACTAGCAACAGGTGATTTTATTCTCTATAGCAGGTTCCTACATGCCCATACACATTGAGATTTGTAACCCAGAGAGAGGCTTAAGTTCAGTGTAGGTTCCCAGTATATGAGATATGCCTTGATGTGGCTACTGGGCAGATATAGAAATGGCCATTTTTGTATGCTAAATATCTCAATTTGTCCTAGATTTCCATAAGCAGTAATGCATGTATTCCTGAATTCACTGTTTGTACAATTTAGCATTTCAGAGTGCAACTGTCTTTTTTGTTATTATATGTCATGTTCAGTTTTGCACCTGTTCAGACTGCATTTTGAGAGAGCCGTCAGTCTTTATGTCTAGATTATTGGAGCCACAATGGACAACACTTGGATGGAGATTGTTGTACAGTTAGGGTACCAGCCTAATTTGTCCAAGAACTGGACCAGTTTTCATGATATCAACTCATTCTGAGGGTCAAATCCCTTCATTCTCATTCTAGCACCACAATTGAAGAACCTTTGATTTCTTTGTCTCCCAGCATGGATTTCACCTAGAATTGTTCAGTGGCTTGTCTGCTCTGAGCTAAAAGATGGACTCCCTTCTCTATTGTTGCTCTAGGCTTACAAATGGACTTGGTATAGATAGGTAAATTGAAAATATATGAATTAAAACCTCCGGAGGTCAGCCCGGCCTGTCCACAGCTGTCATGAACAGAACCGCAAACTCCGAGGAATCAGTTAGTGCTCGCGGTTCAGTCCTGAAAAGCCTGAGTTCAGTCCAAGCTGCACTCTGGAGCTCAGGTGAGAACTCCGGAGTTCAATGCAGGTAACCGCAGCCAGGCCTGGTATTTCTGGCAGTTTCTCCAGTAGCCAGTCCGACACTGCTTGGTCATCAGCCCAGTGTGAGCCGCTTGCAATGTTTGAACAGCTCACACTGGGGATAACAACAGCGTGATCAGATGTAATGTGCACTAAACAAAAAAAATGAAAAAACCCTGTCCACCCACCCTGGAAGTGATGTGTTTATGGCTGGCTGCATGTGGATGGAGAGTCGAACTGCCCAATTAGTGACTTCCATTGGGGTTCAGGTCAAGTTCGGGTACCAAACCAAATATAATTTAAAGTTCATTTTTGTTACTATGTTTCATATTCAGTTTGCACCTGTTCACATTAGAAAGTTAGGATGTGCCATCAGTCTTTTTCTTACATTACAGGGTTATGACTTCTGATTATGCACAGCTGCTCTTTAGCCTTAGGCTATTTTAATTCTCCATTTGCAGGTTCCTGTCTGCCCATAAATTGTAGATTCTTTAAACCAAAGAGAGGCATTAGTTTCGTAGAGATCCAACAAAAAGAGTTCACCCTGGCTGTTGGGCTCACACAAAATTGGCCATTTTTGTGTGCTAAGTATCTTAATTTTTGCATGTTTTTCATGGCAGTAATGCATGTTTATATTCCCATATTCAAAGGGAGGCATTAGTTTGGTAGGGACCCAACAAAAAGAGGTCGCCTTGCAGTTGGTTTTGGGCTCACATAAAACTGGCCTTTTTTGTGTGCTAAATATCTCAATTTTGCATGTTTTTTACGCCAGTAATGCATGTTTATATTTCCATATTCAAAGGGAGGCATTAGTTTGGTAGGGAACCAACAAGAAGAGATCGCCTTGTAGTTGGCTGTTGGGCTCACATATAACTGGCCATTTTTGTGTGCTAAGTATCTCAATTTTTGCATGTTTTTCATGCCCGTAATGTATGTTTATATACCCATACTCAAAGGAGGCATTAGTTTGGTAGGGACACAACAAAAAGAGGTCACCTTGCAGTTGGCTGTTGGGCTCACTTAAGACTGGCCATTTTTATGTGCTAAGTATCTCAATTTTTGCATGTTTTTCATGCCTGTAATGCAAGTCTATATTCCCATATTTATTTTTCAACATATATCTCAATTTTTGCATGCTTTCCATGCCAGTAATGCATGTTTATATTCCCATATTCAAAGGGAGGCATTCGTTTGGTAGGGAACCAACAAAAAGAGGTCACCTTGCAGTTGGCTGTTGGGCTCAAATAAAGCTGGCCATTTTTGTGTGCTAAGTATCTCAATTTTTGCATGTTGTTCATGCCAGTAATGTATGTCTATATTCCCATATTTCCCATATTTATTGTTCAACATATATCTCAATGTTTTCATTTTTTTCATGCCAGTAATGCATGTTTATATTCTCATATTCAAAGTGAAGCATTAGTTTAGTAGGGACCCAAAAAAAAGAGGTCGCCTTGTAGTTGGCTGTTGGGCTCACGTAAAACTGGCCATTTCTGTGTGCTAAGTATATCAATTTGTGCATGTTTTTCATGCCAATAATGCATGTTTATATTCCCATATTCAAAGGGAAGCATTAGTTTGGTAGGGACCCAACAAAAAGAGGTCGCCTTGCAATTGGCCGTTGTGCTCATGTAAAACTGGCCATTTTTGTGTGCTAAGTATTTCAATTTTTGCATCTTTTTCATGCCAGTAATGCATGTTTATATTCTCATATTCAAAGCGAAGCATTAGTTTAATAGGGACCCAACAAAAAGAGGTCGCCTTGCAGTTGGCTGTTGGGCTCACGTAAAACTGGCCATTTTTGTGTGCTAAGTATCTCAATTTTTGCTTCTTTTTCATGCCAGTAATGCATGTTTATATTCTCATATTCAAAGGGAGGCATTAGTTTTGTAGGGACCCAACAAAAAGAGGGTGCCTTGCAGTTTTCTGTTGGGCTCAAATAAAACTGACCATTTTTGTGTGCGAAGTATCTCAATTTATGCATGTTTTTCATGCCAATAATGCATGTTTATATACCCATATTCAAAGGGAGGTGTTAGTTTGGTAGGGACCCAACAAAAAGAGGTTACCTTGCAGTTGGCTGTTGGATTCACATAAAACTGGCCATTTTTGTGTGCTAAGTATCTCAATTTTTGCATGTTTTTCATGCCAGTAATGCATGTTTATATCCCCATATTCAAAAGGAGGCATAGTTTGGTGGGGATCCAACAAAAAGAGGTCACCTTGCAATTGGCTGTTGGCTCACATAAAACTAGCCATTTTTGAGTGCTGCATATCTCAATTTTTGCATGTTTTTCATGCCAGTGATGCATGTTTATATTCGCATATTTATTGTTCAACATATATCTGAATTTTTGCATGTTTTTCATGCCGATAATGCATGTTTATATACCCATATTCAAACACCGACATTAGTTGGTAGGGAACCAACAAAAAGAGGTCGCCTTGCAGTTGGCTGTTGGGCTCACATAAGACTGGCCATTTTTGTGTGCTAAGTATCTCAATTGTTGCATGTTGTTTATGCCAGTAATGCATGTCTATATTCCCATATTTCCCATATTTATTGTTCAACATATATCTCAATTTTTGCATGTTTTTCATGCCAGTAATGCATATTTATATTCACATATTCTAAGGGAGGCATTAATTTATTATGGACCCAACAAAAAGATGGTGCCTTGCAGTTGGCTGTTGGGTTCACATAATACTGGCCATTCTTGTGTGCTAAGTATCTCATTTTTTTGCATGTTTTTCATGCCAGTAATGCATGTTTATATCCCCATATTCAAAAGGAGGCATTAGTTTGGTGGGGATCCAACAAAAAAAGGTCGCCTTGCAGTTGGCTGTTGGGCTCACATAAAACTAGCCATTTTTGAGTGCTACATATCTCAATTTTTTCATGTTTTTCATGCCGCTAATGCATGTATATATCCCAATGTTCAAAGGGAGGCATTAGTTTGGTAGGTACCCAACAAAAAAAGGTCGCCTTGCAGTTGGTTTTGGGCTCACATAAAACTGGCCCGTTTTGAATGTTAAGTATCTCAATTTTTGCATGTTTATCATACCAGTAATACATGTTTATATTCCCATATTCAAACGGAGGCATTAGTTTGGTAGGGACCCAACAAAAAGAGGTCGCCTTCCAGTTGGCTGTTGGGCTCACATAAAACTGGCTATTTTTGTGTAAGTATCTCAATTTTTGCATGTTTTTCATGCCAGTAATGCATGTTTATATTGCTATATTCATTGGGAGGCATTAGTTTGGTAGGGACGCAACAAAAAAAAGATCACCTTGCAGTTGGTTATTGGGCTCACATAAAACTGACCATTTTTGTGTGCTAAGTATTTCAATTTTTGCGTGTTTTTCATGGCAGCAATGCATGTTTATATTCCCATATTCAAGGGAGGCATTAGTTTGGTAAGGAACCAACAAGAAGAGATTGTCTTGTAGTTGGCCGTTGGGCTCACATAAAAGTGGCCATTTTTGTGCGCTAAGTATATCAATTTTTCCATTTTTCATGCCAGTAACGCATGTTTATATTCCTATATTCATTGTTCTACATATCTTAGCACTGAAGAGGGCAGATGACTCCTTTAAAGTCTGGCTGACCGTGCCAAACCGAACTTCAATGGGTCCGCTCATCTCTACACCTATCACAAAGAGGATTTGACCAATCCCCATTCCAATGGCTCCATACTTCAGTTTATCATTATCGTACATATCACCTTGAATATTTTCGTAGACAATCTTGATCCACAAATGTGCAATTTCTTGTATGTCCTACGAATGAACATTATGCGATAAAAAAAGATCTAAAGAACGCTGTAGTGTAATAACACATCTAATCAGTTAAAGGGCGAGAATGTCAAAGGAAGAAAAGAATGGAGTGTTTGGAACCATTAGTTTATACTAGCAATTTAGATGTTATTTAAGTAATAATCCTTGAGGAATTAGTCCCTGCAAGCAGTTAGCAACTAGTAACTTAATGACCGGAGGCAAACTAATTGAATGGTTCTTAAAAGAAATAGTCTCAACAACTGTATGCGAGGGCACGGATCAGTAACACATCAAAATGTAAGTAATTTGCTTGCACTTAACAATTGATTTTAAAGTGTATAACACACTGGGTTGGTCTAATGTAATTTCTAGCACAAGGCTCTAAACACATTCGTACCCTGGGCGACGAGAAGACGCAAAAAAAAGAACTTTATGTCCAGTCTTAATTAAGTTAAATAAAATGATGCTATTCATAATTAGAGGCACTGTAATGCTGTAGTTCACGCTGAGTACTCTCATTGCGATTCCTTCTTCATACACTGTACCTGATGTGTCTGCTCTGCCTCTCTCGAGCCCAATGTAAAAACCACATCAAACATTATGGAGAACGAGGAGCAGAGGGCTCCCAGGAGTCGAGATGTGATGCCAAAAATGCTCCTTCTCCAACCGGGAAAAAAATGCCGTTTTCGACACAGACGTATTAATCTGAAGAGCATTAAAAAGGGACCATATGTATTTAAAGCAGCTGCAATCAGACAAGTATTCCTACCGGAGCAAACCTCATAATGCAAATCCTCCGCACTATAGGAGTCGAGCCGCCCCGGCATATATCTTAACAGCAGGTACATTAGCAAAGCGAAGGTATAGTTTGTCCTTCTCAGCAGGCCATTGGATTGGAAGAGTTAAAGCAAAGTATCTTGGTACTGTAGGTGGTAAATACCATTATGTTTTTATTACCAGCCACCATTCTGCATTTATAACCTCCCTTCAGCACCTCGCGAAAGAGATACTGTACAACTAGGTCATTGAAACAGTTCAGCTGTGATAAGACACGGTGCTGAATCTTAATGCAGCACTATCGGAGACTTGATTAGGAGGTGTACTTCCACTTAGCGGGAAGATTTTAGAGATGTAATAAGAGGAAAGAAAAAATATATATATGGAATATTAACAAAAGTGTAAAAACAACTCAACTAAACTTGAGCCAAAAGCTTTGTAGGACCATGCGCAAGAGACTAAGTGGCCCATGCTTACCGGACTAGCACCCTATAAACCTCTACATACAAGAACCATCCATTGCACAACCTCTCATTATTATACCAATAATGTTTGTGAATTAATACATGCATGATGTCGCACTGAGGACTAAAGATGAGCGATTCAGTGGAGGTTCGGTTCACCAGAAGCAAACGAGCCGAGCCTCCACTAGTTCGAAATTGAGTAACTAACTGATTGGTGGTTTGAGTCTTTGTCCACAATCAGCCAGCCATAAGCAGATCACTTCCAAGGAAGGATGGGTGTGCTTTTTCAAACAATTGTTTGGGTTGCACACTACATGTAATTGTGCTGATGTTACTCCCAGGGAGAACCGTACAAGCACTGCAAGTGGGTCACACAAGGCTGAGCACCAAGGGTACCTGAGCAGAGCATTGTCCATGTGAGTGAAGTTCGCACGTAAAGCATCCAAACCCCAAACCCGAGACTTGATTTTTAAAGTTGGTGTTTGGCTCGAAAACCAAACGTCAGGTCATCTCTGCTGAGGACACCGGAAGGTAGTAGGTGGTTCACAATTCTATGCTCCAGCAGCAAAGGGCTACTGATGTGACTCTTCGATCAAGGTTTTATAAATCATTTTCTTTGTGTTACTCACGTGTCCCAGATCTGGGCTTCAGTCTCCTCACCCCGGCCTGCTAAACTCTGTTGTGCTTCATTGTTGGGGTTTGAAGTTGGCCTGGTGTGTTCCTATGCAATCGTATGCCTGGGGCTATATAAGGCTCATCTGACACACCTGTGTCTTGGTATAAAGACTTAACCTAGTCCCATGATGGGATATAAACTTTCCCTGCCCTTCTTCCTGATCTAATGCTCTGTAAGGCATTAAGAGTACCAAGTGACCGAGCATGGTAGTGTTCGCTCACCATTAGTTACGATTACCGAGTGCCCGAGCATGGTAGTACTCACTCATCACTAGTTACGAGTACTAAGCACCTGAGCATGGTAGTGCCCGCTCATCATTAGTTACAAGTACTGAGCTCCTGAGCATGGTAGTGCCCGCTCATCACTAGTTACAAGTACTGAGCACCCGAGCATGGTAGTGCCCGCTCATCACTAGTTACGAGTACTGAGCACCTGAGCATGATAGTGCCCACTCATCACTAGTTACAAGTACTGAGCACCCGAGCATGGTAGTGCTCGCTCATCACTAGTTACAAGTACTGAACAGCCGAGCATGGTAGTGCTCCCTCTTCACTAGTTACGAGTACTGAGCACCTGAGCATGGTAGTGCTCGCTCATCACTAGTTACGAGTATCGAGCATCCAGACATGGTAGTGCTCGCTTATCACTAGTTACGAGTACTGAGCACTCGAGCATGGTAGTGCTCACTCATCACTAGTTCTTAACCATAGTATGGTATTTTTTTATTTTTTGTACTACTCCATACATTTCCATTGCCTAGTAGTGCTTGCTCATTACTGTTAAAAGTGTGTGAGCCATTAACAGCTTAAAGCTCACCAATCACCAGGATTTTCCTATATAACCTAAAGCCAGTGCTATACTGGCACTATCATGCTGATTCTATACATACAGTACCTTTAGTTGTCAGCTAGGATGTTTAGGTTTTTAAACATATGCTAGTAAAGTTTTAAAATGAGCAGCTTTTTGATTGGCAGCAGCTGCCGATCAGCTGATAGTTGGGGTGGGTTTTGATAGTTATTCCCGCCCCCTGCCTCTCCGTCCTCCCCCTATCTTTTATTTATGCTAATTCTATTATAGAATTGTTTTACTAAGTGGCTAGAAGGACCTGTGCTGATGTCATACCCATGTGACCAGAAGGGGCAGGGCCTCAGCTAATATAGCTGATACCAGGAAGCAACATTATTTTTCTGTTGGCTGAGACTCCATCCCTTCTGGTCACATGGGTATAACATAAGCAAAGGTCCTTCTAGCCACTTAGTGAAAAGATTCTATAAGAGATAGGGGAGGACAGACAGACAGGGAGCGGGAATAACAATCAGAACCCACACCAGCTATCAGCTGATCGTCAGCTACTGCCATTCAAGAAGCTGCTCATTTTACAAGCTTTCCTTGTTTGGGTTTCAAAACTTATACATCCGAGCTGACAACTAAAGGTATGTATAGAATCAGCTTGATAGTGCCAGTATAGCACTGGCTTTAGGTTATATAGGAAAATCCTGGTATATATAGAATCAACATGATAGTGCCAGTATAGCACTGGCTTTAGGTTATGTAGGAAAATCCTGGTGATTGGTGCAGTAGATTTGCAAATCCAGGCTCCAGTCGGCCTCCTTATCCTCCAGTAATTGTATTAGTAGGAAGAAAATGAAGAGCGTCTTGAAAGGAGTCCTGGAAGTGATGATCCGGCCGCCACAGAGCCCTAACCTAATCATCATCTGGTCTAGCTGGGATTATATTAAGAGACAGAAGAATTTGCAGAAATTTCATGCACTGAAGATCTGTGGTCAGTTCTCCAAAATGTTTGGAACAACCTCCCTTCTGAGTTCCTTCAAAAATCATGTGAAATTACCTAGAAGAATTAATTCTTTGATACTATTTTCAGCATAAAGTGCGGTCACCAAATATGGAGCATACCTGTTGGGAGCACCCAACGAAGATCACAGGAGGCCCTTTGAGCCACTCAGACGTCAGGGATCTGGTAAGTATGAGTCTCTTTGGATGGGAGGTTCTGCTTTTTTGGGAGGGTAAACTTACCCCCAAATGTGTTTCTCCCTCAAAAAAACCTACCCCAAAAATAAGTCCTAGAGCTTTTTTTTTTAGACTAAAAAAGTATAAGACCGGGTCTTATTTTTGGAAAAGTATGGTATATAGATCTATATTTGATTTGTATAAATAGATAATAGTGTATAAAATAGAATGTTGTTTTATTCTATATTGAAAATTTCATTAGATACATGATTTTTTTAGAAAAGGATTTAGATGAATGGGAACAATCTTTTGTTTTTTGACACTGTTTCAATATTCAAATTTTCAGACTATTGAAAAGTGCAAAATAGAAACAGAATGTGTCACATTCCCCTGCCACCCATGTCAGGAAGCTTGTGTCAGGCATTAATATTTTCTATACTTGTTAACGTAAAAATACATTTCAGTTTTGACCTTCGTAGAGACACAGAATGATGGATCATGGATAGGAATTAATAATTCACACTGTATCAAACAATATTGGTCCTCTTACCGACATGGAGTTTGGGTGGCCGGCAAAGGAGAGTAATTCTCTCGGTCTAAAGGTTTTTTTTTCTCGGAAGTCAACCTTATACACCAGAGTGGATAATTCTCCTTGGAGTGTTTCGTAGACTTTTGTGACATACTGTCAATCATAGCTCAAAGCAACTGAATCTTGTTAGTTCATGCTATGTCAAAACGCTTTTAGCAGCTATACCAAAGATGAAGAAGAAGCAAGGAGTACAGAGAACATTTATGGCATATTTCTTCTAATCTAAAAGCAATATTTGTTAACTTTTATAGTATGACCTTTAACAGTTTTACCCAATGAAATTCTTAAAGATCCCTGTAGACCAGTTTTTTAAGGATTTTTGTAGGGTAGGAGAACATGACATCTTTAAGACTCCTTTGGACTCACCAAGGTTTACCTAGGTTAATCAGCCTCAAGAAAAAGCCAACATAATTTTCCTGACAGGGCTTTGCTGGCGGTTTTGTCATTGTTTTCTTGACTCTGGTGTCTCTTTCCTATTGTATTGATTATAAAGAAGTTGCCTGATGAATGAACATTTTTTTAGAGAGGAACAGATCTTTTGAAATTCGAATTTGTTGACTTTGCTGACTTTTCCTCCCCAAATTTTGTTTTGGGTGAAACAATTCACACAAAAGTCAATAGTGGAGTGATTGTGATTATGCATTATATACACGTTGGAGAGAGAATAGAGGGGCTCTGACCATAAGAACTTACACTCTACAGGAGAGAGAGGACAATACTGATAATAAGAGCTTACATTCTACAGGAGAGAGAGGACCCCTCTGATCATAAAAACATATTCTCTACATTAGAAAAAGAAGACCTTGCTGACCATAAGAGCTTACACTTTACAGGAGAGAGAGGACCCTGCTGACCATAGGAGCTTATTTTCTACATTAGAAAAAGATGACCTCACTGACCATAAGAGCTTACATTCCACAGGAGAATGAGATGACCCCATTGACCATAAGAACTTACACTCTACAGGAGAGAGAGAGAGAGAGAGAGAGAAAGGACCCCACTGACCATAGGAGCTTACACTCTACAGGAGAGAGAGAGAGAGAGAGAGAGAGAGAGAGATAGAAAGGACCCCACTGACCATAAAAGATTCCACTTCACAGGAGAAAGAGAGCACCCCACTGATGATAAGAGCTTAAACTCTACAGGAGAGATAGGACCCCACTTCCCATAAAAGCTTACACGCTACAGGAAAGAGAAGACCACTCTGAGCATAACAGCTTATACTTAAAGGGAACCTGTCATCAGAAATTTAGCTTTGAACCTAAAAGTTTCCCCCTCTGCAGCTCCTGGGCTGCATTCTAGCAAGGTTCCTGTACTTTTTGTGCCCCCTTTGAAACCAAATTAAACACTTTATAAAGTTGTACCTTTTTGTTTGCAATTCTTGTAAATTCTCCATGGGGGCGGGCTGTCTTGCGTCCATTGCTGTCCCTCCTGCAGATTGACGCCATCCCCTATTGCTCCAATTCATATCTGAGGACGCCGCCCACTGCGCCCGAGGTCCTGTGCACGCGAGGACCGCTGGTGACGTGGTCGCAGGCAAGAGATTATCGGCGGCGCTGTGATTGCATCGCAAGTGCCCGCCCATAATCTCGTGACCGCGATCTCCCCTCTCCCTCAAAGCAATCTGCGCAAGTGTGACGCCCTGGGCAAGCCAGGGGTCACATGTCATAATACCACCACACCCTACACCCCAGTTAGGAACACCAAGGCTAACCTAAAATCCTTGTTGCCTTCCTCCAGGGGCTGATGTCCACACCAGGGGGTGGGCCAGGCGGTTGGCTCCGCTCACCGAGGAGTTCACAGTCCTGGAGGCGGGAAGAACCAGGCAGAACAGCTAGGGAAGTGAAGGAGTTGAAGTCAGACTAGAGTCTGAGGAAGAGATGAGTTTAGAGGAGTGAAGTAGAAGGAAGTGGTAAAGGAGGACAGTAAGAGTAGAGACAGCCTGAAGCTGGTCCGGGTGTGTGCCCCGGACTGAGAGACAGCAAGGTCAGCAGACGGCGGTGACTGTCTGCAGGGGTGACTGCTCGGAGGTTGCTGGAAGGACCGCGGATGGGTGGTGGCCCGGCGGTACCGGAGCGGTATACGAAGAGCAGTCAGCACCAGTGGCAGGGGCCTTTCGGATCCCGGCAAGGCTAGGAGTCGCCGTGAATTTGCCAAATCCATTAGTGAAGGGGACCTCTGGGTCTCCCAACAACCAAGTCCCGATTGAAGGCAACAGTCCAACCGTTACAGAGAGACACTGCCACCGCCAGGGCACCAGTTTCTCAGGGCCAGCGCCTGCGGGCAAAGTAGGGCTGCTCCGGCCCATATCCAAGCCGGGGAGCGGGTTACCGGTGGGAACCCATCGCAACCATCATCATCTTAGGTGCAGGAAAGGGGACCGTCACCGTCAACTACTGGGGAAAAGCAAGTGCAGCCATCCGTGGGAACTGTCTTTCCAGCCGTGTGTTTTACCGAGAACTGTGTCATCGTCTCAGGCTGAGTGAGTACCACAGTGCCGCAAGGCACAGCGCTGCCCCCGCGTCCCTGCACCCCACCAAGCCCTGCATCACCCACCTCATCACTGGGCCCCGGGACAACTACCCCCTACCCACGGAGGGGAGGAATAACATCTAGCTGCTCCATACCATCACCCCCGGGATCCCCATACAGAGCAGCGGTGGTGTCAACAAATCACCACAACCGTGGGTGGCATCACGGACAATAAACTATCCCAAAAACCAATCCCATTTCACTCACGGGCGAGGAGCGCCACTCGAGTCCCCAGGATCCGGCCCATCGCTCGAGCCACCGAGCAGCAGCAGGCCGCAGCAGCAGCGGCAGCCGGACCCGAGCAGTGGGAGAGTGCGGCGTCCCCTCCTCCGCCCGCGACAACTTGGCGTCACGAACAGGATCTTACCGCTCTGCCGTTGGGTAGAGGTGCGCCTTGTTACCGCCGGAGGTGTCCGGCAGGAAAATTTCAGAAGCCGCCATCTTTGGCACGAAAAGTTCCCGCTCAAGCGTCTTCTCGAGTAGTAGAGGCGCGAAGGCCAAAACTCCGCCCCGATAGAGGAGGGGCCGAAAAGAGGCTGAGGGAGATGGAATAGCGGCTAGCTGCATGTGAGCGCGGCTATAAAAGCAGGGACGCCAGGACCCTGCAGACATCTTGTTCCTGGGAGAGGCCGCCAGCAACATGTTCATGCCGTCCCGCAGCACCGTAGCCCCCGCGCCTGGAACCACGGCGTGGGTGGAGATCCGGACCACGCAGCTCTACCAGAGGCTGCAGGTCAAGATGCAGCTCCTCATGGAGGAGTGGGAGACCGACATGGCGGACGTCATAGCGACTGTGCGGAGACGTGAGGAGGAAGGGAGGGTGAGTGACCCACGCCCCGATGCCCTTGAAGGGCCGGTCATCGCGGCTGCGGGACCCGGTCCAAACCCTCTCCCCCTGCTGCCTCCCTCGCCACCCGTCTCGGAAGCCATGACCCCGCCACTAGGCCCGCTACCACCGCAACCGGTAGCGATACCCAGCATGCCCGCCCAGGCGGGCCGACCTGTAGCCGGATCCCGTAGTCGACCGGAGGTGCTGCCATGGAAAGCCCCGAAAGCCGAACTGGAGGCGTCCCCTGAGAAAGTCCCCGAGTCAGAGCCGATGACCCGCTCCGTGCCGAAGGCCCAACCGTGGAAAGCCCCTGTGCCCATCCCTGACACCTCGGCTGAGGTTGCGCCGGGTTGCCGATGCAAAGCAGCGTCTAAGGCCAAGACACCGCGGGACCTGATGCCCAGAGTACCAGCAGTGGGCAATGTCGAACAGGTCTCGCGGGGCCCGACCCGTGCGCCGGAGCTCGCAGCAGCGCCGTACTGGGACAGGGAGCCGGTACCGTTGGGCCCGGAGATTGAAGAGAGGGAAAGAAGGAAAGCGGAGTTGGTGGCCCGTGCAATCCGGGAAAAAGAGAGCCTCCATCAGGCAACTTTTCGTGTCCGGGGCCCGCTATACGAAGGGCAGGTGAGGCGGTTTGATGTCCGCCGGGGCTATGGGTTTATATATGAACCGGGCCTGGAGGCCGAAGTGTTTATAGCCCGGCGGGATGTGAATGCCCACCTGCCTGAGGAGCATCCCGGTCGTAACCTGATGCCGGGCGACATCGTGCAGTACACCCGGCACTGTGGGGAGAGGGGGTGGTTCGCGCTGGATGCAAAGTTAAGGGGCAGCCAGGAGTCCCGTGTGAGTGCCGCGCCCCCTCCCTCAGGTGATGTTGAGGACTTGGAATAACGGCAGCGGAGCACCGTTGCACCGTCCCTGTTGGGACCACCAGTGTGTTTGTTTAAAGTTCTGCAGATGATGATAAGAAAATGGAACCGAGGATTTACCTGATTGTCTACCGGGATTGGAAACCGGCCGTTGCCGGCACCGTTATCCCCGTGGGGACTGCTTGAAAAGTTGTTTGCATAGGAACTCCTATGGACAAGCCCGTGAACTTGCAGGGCAACCACAAACGTTAGTGGGTTGTAAATAAAATCTGTTGTTGCAGCTAACCGTTACCGCCTCCGGAGAGGCAGGTTGGAGGGAGGGCCCGCAGTGGAGCAGGCTGGGGCCCAGCCACCACAGGAACCGGTGGCTACCCTCTGGAGGGGAAGGACAGATCCCGCTCAGGTAACTTGTGCAGGACTGGGGTCAAGGGGTGCTGCCTGGGTTTTAGGGGCAGCATCAGGGCCAGGTTACTTGGGTGGGAGAGAGCGGCAGCCGCAACCGTTTAAAATGTTTGCAACGTTTAAGTACCGAACCTCCCGATGTGGGATGATGTCATAAATTGTATTATGTTTACCTTTTTTTATATATTTTCAGAAAATAAAACCGGTGTTGGACGGGCAGCCTGCGGACGGTCTGCATTTTGCTAAGGGGGAATGTGACGCCTTGGGCAAGCCAGGGGTCACAGGTCATAACACTACCACACCCTACACCCCAGTTAGGAACAACAAGGCTAACCTAAAATCCTTGTTGCCTTCCTCCAGGGGCTGATGTCCACACCAGGGGGTGGGCCAGGCGGTTGGCTCCGCCCACCGAGGAGTTCACAGCCCTGGAGGCGGGAAGAACCAGGCAGAACAGCTAGGGAAGTGAAGGAGTTGAAGTCAGACTAGAGTCTGAGGAAGAGATGAGTTTAGAGGAGTGAAGTAGAAGGAAGTGGTAAAGGAGGACAGTAAGAGTAGAGACAGCCTGAAGCTGGTCCGGGTGTGTGCCCCGGACTGAGAGACAGCAAGGTCAGCAGACGGCGGTGACTGTCTGCAGGGGTGACTGCTTGGAGGTTGCTGGAAGGACCGCGGACGGGTGGTGGCCCGGCGGTACCGGAGCGGTATACGAAGAGCAGTCAGCACCAGTGGCAGGGGCCTTTCAGATCCCGGCAAGGCTAGGAGTCGCCGTGAATTTTCCAAATCCGTTAGTGAAGGGGACCTCTGGGTCTCCCAACAACCAAGTCCCGATTGAAGGCAACAGTCCAACCGTTACAGAGAAACACCGCCACCGCCAGGGCACCAGTTTCTCAGGGCCAGCGCCTGCGGGCAAAGTAGGGCTCCTCCGGCCCATATCCAAGCCGGGGAGCGGGTTACCGGTGGGAACCCATCGCAACCATCATCATCTTAGGTGCAGGAAAGGGGACCGTCACCGTCAACTACTGGGGAAAAGCTAGTGCAGCCGTCCGTGGGAACCGTCTTTCCAGCCGTGTGTTTTACCGAGAACTGTGTCATCATCTCAGGCTGAGTGAGTACCACAGTGCCGCAAGGCACAGCGCTGCCCCCGCGTCCCTGCACCCCACCAAGCCCTGCATCACCCACCTCATCACTGGACCCCGGGACAACTACCCCCTACCCACGGAGGGGAGGAATAACATCTAGCTGCTCCATACCATCACCCCCGGGATCCCCATACAGAGCAGCGGTGGTGTCAACAAATCACCACAACCGTGGGTGGCGTCACGGACAATAAACTATCCCAAAAACCAATCCCCTTTCACTCACGGGCAAGGAGCGCCGCTCGAGTCCCCGGGATCCGGCCCATCGCTCGAGCCACCGAGCAGCAGCAGGCCGCAGCAGCAGCGGCAGCCGGACCCGAGCAGTGGGAGAGCGCGGCGTCCCCTCCTCCGCCCGCGACACAAGCGCTGGAAGATGACCCGACGTCACCTCCTTCCCATCCTGCCCTGCAGCAGGAAATAGATGGGAGGAGCGGAGCAGGCCACCACAGGATACGAGGAGACGTGGAGAGGATCTGAGCGACATATTTAGTAAAAAAAAATGTAAAATCAAAGACACACATTGTCTTCTGAAAAGTGAAAAGCACTAAATGCTTTTTTTTTTTCTTTGTAACCTGTGCTGTGCTGCTCCGCTCCTCCCATCTATTTCCTGCTGGAGGGCAGGATGGGAAGGAGGTGATGTCGGGTCATTTTCCAGTGCTTGCGCAGAACGCTTTGAGGCAGAGGGGAGATCGCGGTCACGAGATTATGGGCGGGCACTTGCGATGCAATCACAGCGCCACCCATAATCTCGTGCCTGTGACCACGTCACCAGCGGTTCTCGCGTGCACGGGACCTCAGGCGCAGTGGGCGGCGTCCTGAGATATGAATTGGAGCAATGGGGGATGGCATCAATCTGCAGGAGGGACAGCATCGGACGCAAGAGAGCCCGCCCCCATGGATAATTTACAAGAATTGCAGGCAAAAAGGCACAACTTTATAAAGTGTTTAATTTGGTTTCAAAGGGGGCACAAAAAGTACAGGAACCTTGCTAGAATGCAGCCCAGGAGCTGCAGAGGGGGAAACTTTTAGGTTTAAAGCTAAATTTCTGATGACAGGTTCCCTTTAACAGGAGAGACAAAGAACCCCGCTGACCATAAGAGCTTACACTCTACAGGAGAGAGAGAAGACCCCGCTAACCATAAGATCCTACATGCTACAGGGGAGAGAGAGGACCCCGCTGATCATAAGATCTTACACTCTACAGGAGAAAGAGAGGACCCCGCTAACCATAAGAGCTTATTTTCTACAGGAGAGAAAAAGGACCTATCTGACCATAAGAGCTTACACTCTACAGGAGAGATAGGATGTTGCTGCCCATAAGAGCTTACACTCTACGGGACAGAAAGAAAGAGAACCCTGCTGACCATAAGCGTTTACAGTCTATTTGAGAGAGAGAGGACCCCGTTGATTATGAGAGGTTACACTCTACAGGAGAGAGGACCCCACTGACCAAAGGAGCTTAACACTCTTCAGGAGAGAGAGAACCACTCTGACCATAAGAGCTTACACTGTACAGGAGAAAAAGAGAGAGGACCCCGCTGACCATAAGAGCTTACACTCCACAGGAGAAAATGATGACCTCACTGACCATAAGAGTTTAGACTCTACAGGAGAGAAAAAGGACCCCACTAACTATAAGAGCTTACACTCTACGGGACAGAAAGAGAGAGAACCCTGCTGACCATAAGCGTTTACAGTCTATTTGAGAGAGAGAGGACCCTTTTGATTATGAGAGGTTACACTCTACAGGAGATAGGACCCCACTGACCAAAGGAGCTTAACACTCTTCAGGAGAGTGAGAACCACTCTGACCATAAGAGCTTACACTGTACAGGAGAAAAAGAGAGAGGACCCCGCTGACCATAAGAGCTTACACTCCACAGGAGAAAAAGATGACCTCACTGACCATAAGAGTTTATACTCTACAGGAGAGAAAAAGGACCCCACTAACTATAAGAGCTTACACTCTACAGGAGAGAAAAAGGACCCCACTAACTATAAGAGCTTACACTTTACAGGAGAGAAAAAGGACCCCACTAACTATAAGAGCTTACACTTTACAGGAGAGCCTTACCCAGTGACTAAGGAGATGGAAAATGACTTTGCTATACAAACTGTGCTCCGATGGGAACTCCTAATGTGCGATGTCCCAGGTACTGACCACCACTTGGTGTGATAATCTGTTAGATGTCATAGCTGCAGAGTATTATCTGTGGCCTCACTAATGAACATTAGCCACTCTCTGATGCTTCATCAGTCTGGAAAATGGTGTCAGGTAAATTTTTTGAATTTGCATGAATTTTTAAAATTTAGGAAATTCGCCTCAAACTCGATCCTCCCGCAGATCGATCAGCTCATCTCTACAATACACAAGTTTAACAAACCGTTTCTTAATTTTCTATTGGAAATTTGAGCAATACATGTTAAGATTGAAAAATTGAATTACAGGATGGACGACATATTTCCACCTTCTCTGCCTTTTAACATCCCCTTTATTAAGCTTTAGCAATCGGCCATTTTTTATATAAATTTTTACCAATTATAGCCAAATTCTTTGATCTGAAAAACTTATGCACCTTTTGTGTCTAGTGATCAGTATCCTATTCTTCTGCATGCGATGCACAAATTTGCTGATAATATTAGCAATTCAAAAATGTATCTACACCCCCCCCCGCGCCACCTCCCCAAAAAAAAAGGAAACAAAAAAAGTGCTTCAAGGCAATGCAATGACAATATTACTACCCTATTATTTACCGAGTAAAATGTTCCCCTCTACAACCACTAAATCCAACATATATCAAATTATTTCTCTTATTCTTTATTTATTATTCAACCAACGGTTCCCTAAGTGCTGAAACATGGCGAAAAATGCATAAAAGATTTGTGGCCAGAAATATTTATACGCACTGAGCTGAGTTTTCTGCACTCGAGAACTTAAATTTCTTTTTTTATTATACATACAGAGGCCATAAAACACAAGTTTTCAAAACCCATTAAGTAAGTGAGCAAGTCGGAAAGTTCATGAAATCAACGAGTATATTTAGTTTGATCGTCCCCCCA
The DNA here is from genome assembly GCF_048569485.1 of Anomaloglossus baeobatrachus. Lineage (NCBI taxonomy): Eukaryota > Metazoa > Chordata > Amphibia > Anura > Aromobatidae > Anomaloglossus > Anomaloglossus baeobatrachus. The sequence goes on along the minus strand of NC_134362.1, from coordinate 177,185,823 downwards.
GAATTGTGTGTTCTGAGCATTGAGCGGAAATGTGATCTATTTATATGTCTATTATTTAGGGAGTATTTTAGATTTACGGCAGATAATGTCATCTCTGAATATGCTTAGATGATGGGCTTCAGAAAAGCAAATATATTAATATTATGCCGGGCCTAACAACTGTCTGATTAACTTAAAAATGTCAGGAGGTATTTTTTTTTTTTTTTTAAATTTGCTCAGTCCCAAACCTAAAAGATAAGCATTGGTATAAATCTCCTTAAATTGCAACACGCGTATATAATTAATGAGTGTTATTATAGCCAAGGGAATATAAAATTATAGGACTTGTATAAGATAGGAAGCAGTGCTAATTTTTTCCATGAGTTGCATCTATCAAATACTTCTTAGCAGTGGCGTAATTACTATCCTATGGGCTCGACACTATGGGATATTACCCCCCATCCTGGCCCCTATACTGTAATAATGTCCTCCATCCTGACCCCTAATCTCTAATAATGTCCTCCAAGCCTGGCCTCTATACTATAATCATTTCCTTCATCCTGGCCTCTATACTGTAATTATGTCCCATATCCTGTAATAAAGTCCCTCATACTGTAATAATGCCCCCCATCCTGACCCCCCTACTATAATAATGACCTCAAGCCTAGCCTCTATACTGTAATAATGTCCCTATCCTGTAATAATGTCCTCCATCCTGGCCCCTATACTGTAATATTGTCCCCCATCGTTTTATAATGTCCTCCATCCTGACCCCTGTATTCTAATAATGTCCACCATCCTGACCTCTATACTGTAATAATGTCCCACATCCTGTAATAATGTCTCCCATCCTGTAATAATGTCCTCCATCCTGGCCCCAATACTGTAATAATGTCCCCATCCTGGTCCCTATACTGTAATAATGTCCCCATCCTAGCCTCTATACTGTATTAATGTCCCCATCCTGGCCCCTATACTGTAATGTCCCACATCCTGTAATAATATCTCCCATTCTGTAATAATGTCCTCCATCCTGGCCCCTATACTGTAATAATGTCACCATCCTGGCCCCTATACTGTAATAATGTCCCCATACTGGCCTCTATAGTGTAATAATGTCTCCTATCCTGTAATAATGTCCTCCATCCTGGCCTCTATACTTTAATAATGTTCCCCATCCTGTAATAATATCCTCCATCCTGGCCCCTATACTGTAATAATGTCCCCCATCCTCTAATAATGAACCCACATCCTATATTAATGTCACCCATCCTGACCTCTATCCTGTAATATTGTCCCTTATAATGTAATAATGTCCCCAATCCTGTAATAATATCCCCCATCCTGCAATAATGTCCTCCATCCTGGCCCTTATACTGTAATAATGTCCTCCAAGCCTGGCCTCTATACTGTAATAATGTCCCCAAACCTGGCCCCTATACTGTAATATTATACCCCATCATCGCCCCTATAATGTGATAATGTCCCCAAACCTGAACCCTATACTATAATAATGTCCCCAAACCTGGACCCTATACTGAAATAATGTCCCCATACCTGGACCCTATACTGAAATAATGTCCTTCATCTTGACCTCTATACTGTAATAATGTCCCATATCGTGTAATAATGTCACTCTTCCTGGCCCCTTTCTTTTATAATATCCCCCTCCCTTGCAACATAGCAATAATAATGTCTTCCATCCTGGCTCTCATCCTGTAATAATGTTTTTCATCCTGCAATAATGTCCTCCATCCTGGCCCTTATACTGTAATAATGTCCTCCAAGCCTGGCCTCTATACTGTAATAATGTCCCCAAAACTGGCCCCTGTACTGTAATATTGTACCTCATCCTCGCCCCTATAATGTGATAATGTCCCCAAACCTGAACCCTATACTATAATAATGTCCCCAAACCTGGACCCTATACTGAAATAATGTCCCCAAACCTGGACCCTATACTGAAATAATGTCCTTCATCTTGACCTCTATACTGTAATAATGGCCCATATCGTGTAATAATGTCACTCTTCCTGGCCCCTTTCTTTTATAATATCCCCCTCCCTTGCAACATAGCTATAATAATGTCTTCCATCCTGGCTCTCATCCTGTAATAATGTTTTTCATCCTGTAATAATGGCCTCCATTCTGTAACATTGTCCCCTTTCTGATAATGTCCCTTCTCCTAGCCATTCTACCTGCCGTGACACAACCGAGGCCACCACAGTCCCCCTCCTCCACAGGCAGCAGACATCATCCAGCAACCTCTATTATGTCTTGTGAGCAACCACAGTCCCCATCATTTAGGTCCAACTGGTATCGCCTTGAAGATCAAGGGACTACTGCAGTGCAGAGTAAGTTACGGTACTAGATGAGTTTACAGACAAAACAGGGTATTTTATTGCAGGGTCATCACACATAAGGGCTACTGGGCAACAGGGAAAAGGGTATTTTGGAACAGGCGATAATACACATTAGCTATTTATCTTGAGCAAACTACAACTGTCGCCTCAATTATGACAATGGAAAACAGTAATACAACTTCAGATAATATACTCTGTGTTCTCAACAAAGTGGCCTCCACTATTGGGACCATGCGGACACCGCACCTTAACTATGGAGGCCTGCACTAAACCTTAACCAATGTGCACAAGTCCAAACTCATGGAACGGTCCTTTCTCGGGGTACGAATTCTGTTGGTGTACACTTCTCCGGGGCAGAATGGAGGCAGCTTTTCTTCTCTTGGGTCACGAGGCAGCTGGGCTCATCTGGGTGACGTCTTCTTCTAGGTCGGGTACCGACTGAGCAATAGTCTGGCTTTTCTCCTCTGGCAACATCTCTGTGACGGGGTCCTTCTCCCATATCACACAATCAACAGAGCGAGAGATGATTGAACAATCCAAAGAGCATTTATTCCAAGCAAATCAAACGGTCCATAACATAATCCACAAAACAGAAAGTAAAATTGTCCGGTAATGGCATAAATGTCCCAGGGATCAGTCACAATCCTCCAGCAGTCCTTTTCCAGGTAAATGGGAGTTTTTCACAGTCTCACTGGTATGCTGGCCGTAACCTCAGCTTTTCCCTCCCAGAGGATGAATCTTTTTCCTTCTCTCTTCAAGTTCTCAAACAGACTGACTCATCCCCCCCAGGTAAGAAAAGAAGTTAAGTGGATTGTAGGCCCCCTCCCCCACACTTAGGGAGAGGAACACTACAGGGTGTGATTACCTACAGACAATACAATGTACACACAAGCAATACAAATAAAGGGACAGTGAACCAAGTGTAAAATACGAACCTATACAACATGATACACAGTACACCATATCCCACCATCACAGTCCTGGCTTCTATCTCCGCACCTTTGGCACAACCACTTCTGGAATCTTCCTCAGTTTTTCTGTCCTCACAGATACTTTCCCGCACTTTGCCTGTCTTGGCTAAGCCAAACACAGTCTCCAGGAGGGGAGGCGTCAGATATTCCAATTCACACATGGAACAGGGGCCAATGTTTCCTCAGTTATCAAAAGTATCTATTTCTGTGCTTGCCAGCACCTGCGTACTAATCTTACCGCACCAGTAAACCTTCCATCAATTTCAATACATACTGTATAAGCATAATAAATGTATGACACATATAGCTCACACTTCAAAGTAGTCCCAAAACATACACTTTAATACAACACTTTGTAGGAGTGTGGGTCTTCTACCCATCTTCTACACACGGGCAACTTCTGTTCTGTGTATGCCGTCCAAATGTCCACTCCCTGCTGAAGTTATTGTGCTGTTAGTTACACATGAGTCCCCATTCCGCAAAAGAGAGAGAGATATACAGTTAGGTCCAGAAATATTTGGACAGTGACACAAGTTTTGTTATTTTAGCTGTTTACAAAAACATGTTCAGAAATACAATTATATATATAATATGGGCTGAAAGTGCACACTCCCAGCTGCAATATGAGAGTTTTCACATCCAAATCGGAGAAAGGGTTTAGGAATCATAGCTCTGTAATGCATAGCCTCCTCTTTTTCAAGGGACCAAAAGTAATTGGACAAGGGACTCTAAGGGCTGCAATTAACTCTGAAGGCGTCTCCCTCATTAACCTGTAATCAATGAAGTAGTTAAAAGGTCTGGGGTTGATTACAGGTGTGTGATTTTGCATTTGGAAGCTGTTGCTGTGACCAGACAACATGCGGTCTAAGGAACTCTCAATTGAGGTGAAGCAGAACATCCTGAAGCTGAAAAAAAAAGAAAAAAATCCATCAGAGAGATAGCAGACATGCTTGGAGTGGCAAAATCAACAGTCGGGTACATTCTGAGAAAAAAGGAATTGACTGGTGAGCTTGGGAACTCAAAAAGGCCTGGGCGTCCACGGATGACAACAGTGGTGGATGATCGCCGCATACTTTCTTTGGTGAAGAAGAACCCGTTCACAACATCAACTGAAGTCCAGAACACTCTCAGTGAAGTAGGTGTATCTGTCTCTAAGTCAACAGTAAAGAGAAGACTCCATGAAAGTAAATACAAAGGGTTCACATCTAAATGCAAATCATTCATCAATTCCAAAAATAGACAGGCCAGAGTTAAATTTGCTGAAAAACACCTCATGAAGCCAGCTCAGTTCTGGAAAAGTATTCTATGGACAGATGACACCAAGATCAACCCGCCCACATCATTTGTGCGTCACGGGCAAATCGCTGTCCGTGGCGCACAACATCGTTCTGAGTCGTCACACGGACTTACCTGCCTAGTGAAGTCGCTGTGGCTGGCGAACCGCTTCCTTTCTAAGGGGGCGGTTCATGTAGTGTCACAGCAGCGTCACTAAGCGGCTTCCCAATAGAAGCAGAGGGGTAGAGAAGAGCGGCCGTAACATCCCGCCCACCTCCTTCCTTCCTCATTGCCGGTGGCCGCAGGTAAGCTGTAGTTTGACGTTCCCGAGGTGTCACACGTAGCGATGTCTGCTGCAACAGGAATGACTAACAACCTGCGTCCTGTACAATCAACGAGTTTTTGAAAATGAATGTCAACGATGGACAATTTGGTGAGTATTTTCCATCGGTAACGGTCGCTCGTTGGTGTCACACGCAACAACGTCGCTAACGAGGCCGGATGTGCGTCACGGAATCCGTGACCCGGGCGATATATCGTTAGATACGTCGTTGCGTGTAACGGGGCCTTTAGACAGCCATTATACCTTTTGACGTATTGCGATGGAATCCTGCGCATTGAATTGTTTTTGACGCTCCAAAAAACGTTAGTGTCAGTTCACTCCACCCGACGGTCAGTCATTTCATGACTGATCCGTAGCGCGGCGGATGCAACGCAAGGCCATCAGTCACAATCCGTCGTTAATACATGTCTATGGGGAAAAAAATGAATCCTGCAAAATATTTTGCAGGATACCGTATTTTCTCAAGGCAACGGATTGTGACTGATGGAGAAAGACTGAAGTGTGAAAGTAGCCTAAGATGGAACGGAGGTTGCCATCCGATGTCTGCGGCCTGCTGCACGTGGATGATGGGGACTGTGATGGCCAGGGCCGGATTATAGGCGGGGCAAGCGGGGCTCCAGCCCAGGGGCCCCCACCAAAAGAGCTTTTAAGGGGGCCCCCACCACCAGGGCCATACTTGTCAGCATTTTTTTTTTCTTCACACCCTCTCCCCCTCCGTAAAGACAGAGTAATAAATCAGCTGTGTTTTCGGAGGGGAAGGGGGGCCGTGCACCGGCATTTATTTGTATCTGCATCTTTAAGACGCAAAAACAAACTGCGGGCACAGGACGCTGAATGACCCCGGAAGTACCAGCGATTGTACTTCCGGGGTCAGAGGTGTGCCAATGAGCTCCCTGCTATGTGCTGCGGCCATCATGGGTGTACCCAGCGAGGTAGGAGCAGGGGCACGGTGTAATGGGCCGCTGTATGTGCAGCCACGCTCCTCCGCAGTGTGTGCATGCAGGCCCGACACACTAGCTGCAGCAGGAGCAGGAGGCAGCGCTGTGCTGTGCCGGCTCTGCTGTGTGCTGTGTGCCCGGCATGCACACAATGCAGAGGAGCGCAGAGGAGCCGGAGCCGGTGCTCACAGCTTCCTCCTTCTTCCTATTCAAATGTATTTGCGTCTTTCAGACGTAAATACATTTGAACAGTGCGCCGGGACTGGGCCCCGCCCCCGACGTACAGCAACATGATGAGATCAGCACCTTGCTGACGTCATCACAGTGCTGCGGGCGCCGGCACACGGGACATCAGATGGTAAGCGCTCCATGAAGGAGCCGAAGAGACAGGTTTAATTAATGATGATGAGTGGGGAGGGGCTGAGGACACATAACGGGGAACATCTGTGAAGGAAGTGGAACACAGCTTTGTGAAAGGCAGAGGGGGAGTGCTGTATTCCGAGGGAGGGGGGAGGCAGGAGTGTGTAGGGATGGGGCAGTGTGATTTGTGTGTGTAGGGGGTGATGAGGGTTGCATTGTATTGTGTGTGGGGGGTGGGGTAATGGGGGGGTGCATTGTGTGTGTGTGTGTGTGTAGAGGTGATGGGGGGGTGCATTGTGTGTGGGGGGTGATGGGGGATGCATTGAGTGTGTAGGGGGTGATGGGGAGATGCATTGTGTGTGTAGGGGGTGATGGGGAGATGCATTGTGTGTGTAGGGGGTGATGGGGAGATGCATTGTGTGTGTGTGTGTAGGGGGTGATGGGTGGGTGCATTGTATGTGTGTTTTGTGTGGGGGGAGTAATGGGGGGTGCATTGTATTTGTGAGTGTGTGTAGGGAGGAATGGTGGGTGCATTGTATTTGAGTGTGTGTGTGTGTGTAGTGGGTGATGGGGGGTGCATTGTGTTTGTAGGGGGTGATGGGTGCATTGTGTGTGTAGGGGGTGATGGGGGGTGCATTTTGTGTGTGTGTGTGTGTGTAGGGGTGATGGGGGATGCATTGTGTGTGTTTGTGTAGAGGTAAAGGGGGGTGCATTGTGTGTGTGTAGGGGGTGATGGGGGGTGCATTGTGTGTGTGTGTAGAGGTAAAGGGGGGTGCATTGTGTGTGTGTAGGGGGTGATGGGGGGTGCATTGTGTGTGTGTGTGTGTGTGTGTGTAGGGAGTGATGGGGGGTGCATTGTGTGTGTGTGTTTGTAGGGGGTGATGGGTGCATTGTGTGTGTGTGTTTGTAGGGGGTGATGGGTGCATTGTGTGTGTAGGGGGTGATGGGGGGTGCATTGTGTGTGTGTGTGTGTGTGTGTGTGTAGGGGGTGATGGGGGATGCATTGTGTGTGTTTGTGTGTGTGTAGGGGGTGATGGGTGGGTGCATTGTGTGTGTCAGAGCTGTGTGTGTCAGAGCTGTGTGTGTCAGAGCTGTGTGTGTGTGTGTGTGTCAGAGCTGTGTGTGTGTGTGTGTCAGAGCTGTGTGTGTGTGTCAGAGCTGTGTGTGTGTCAGAGCTGTGTGTGTGTCAGAGCTGTGTGTGTGTATGTGTGTCAGAGCTGTGTGTGTGTGTCAGAGCTGTGTGTGTGTGTCAGAGCTGTGTGTGTGTGTCAGAGCTGTGTGTGTGTATGTGTGTCAGAGCTGTGTGTGTGTGTCAGAGCTGTGTGTGTGTGTCAGAGCTGTGTGTGTGTATGTGTGTCAGAGCTGTGTGTGTGTATGTGTGTCAGAGCTGTGTGTATGTGTGTCAGAGCTGTGTGTGTCAGAGCTGTGTGTGTCAGAGCTGTGTGTGTGTGTGTCAGAGCTGTGTGTGTGTGTGTGTGTGTGTCAGAGCTGTGTGTGTGTATGTGTGTCAGAGCTGTGTGTGTCAGAGCTGTGTGTGTCAGAGCTGTGTGTGTCAGAGCTGTGTGTGTGTGTGGGTGTGTCAGAGCTGTGTGTGTATGTGTGTCAGAGCTGTGTGTGTAAGAAGCAGTCTGTGCAGCCCCCCAGAACTATATGGGTCCCCCAGAGCGCTATGTCACCCATCCCAGTAATGAGTACACCACCAGAGCTGTTTGCCACTCCAGTAATGTCTATGCCCTCTGCCCCTCTTGTAATGTATATGTTGTAGCCCCCAGCCCCTCCTGTGATGTATATACAGCAGTGCTGTCAGTGTGCAGTCATGTCTGTTAGTGACAGCCATCGTGAAACACAGCCACATGTCCTGGAGGAGCTGGACGGAAACAAGCGGGAGAGGTGAGTGAGGCTGCTGGCGATTTCCCCATATTAATATCTGTAAGGGCTCATGCACACATAACTACTGAATATTCTGCAGCGATTTGACAGCACATGTGCACGTCAAATCGCTGCAGAAACACTGCATAATGGATGCAGTTTTTCTTTACAAAAAATGCCGATTTCATGCGCTCTGGCTGCTGCCCCCACCATAGACAGAGGGGAGCCGCATCCATAGCGCACGGAATAATTGACATGCTCCTTTCATGAACTCACAGATTTTGGTCAACATTTTAGCACCCAAATCGCTGCGTTCATAAAAGCATCAAGCGCACGTATCATGCACAATCTACAAAGACTGTATAGGGGACGCAGGACGCATGCATTTACACTGCAGTGCTATACGCAGCATAAATGCATGGAATTACGCAACGTGTGCACGAGCCCTAATGCGTGTGTCTGCATGTATGTCAGTGTATATGACTGTGCATATATTTGTCTGTTTATATGTATTATTCTGAATTTGTCTTCAAATATGTATATGTACGTATGCCTGTATGTGTATGTACGGATGCCTGTATGTGTGTGTGCGTGTCTGTGTGTGGATGGGGTCCACTGAGACTTTCACCCGGAGGCCACAAAAACCTGGAGCCGGCCCTGGCTGCCTTAACATTGGGATCAATAAAAAATATGTGAGTAAGGTTCTGTACGCACGTTGCGTATTTGCATGCAGTTACGCTGCTATCTGCATCGCAGTGTAACTGCATGCGTCCTGCGTCCCCAGCACAATCTATGAAGATTATGCAGGAGCCGTGCGCACGTGGTGTATTAGAGCGCAGCGATTCGGCTGCTGCCTGAAGTGCTGCGTTCTAAGAAGTGACGTGTCACTTCTTTCATGTGCTTTGGATGCAGCCCCTGCTCTGTCTATGGGAGGGGCTGCACTCAGAGCTCATGAAATTGGCTTTTCATTACGGACTCTTTCTGTAGCGATTTGAAGCGCACATGTGCTGTTCAAATTGCTGCAGACATTTCTGCAGAGACAAACGCAACGTGCGCACATAGCCTAACTCTACTTTCTGTGTATAAGTGACTGCTGTGAGTGATCCTGGACTGTGTCTGTATTGTACTGTGTGTATAAGTGACTGCTGTGAGTGATCCTGGACTGTATCTGTATTGTAGTACTGTAAATCTGGATGTGGCAGAACAGGATAAGATAAATGTTCATTGGATTTATATCTAAATGCTACGGTTCGCACTCTACTGTTATAGCTAAAAATGTTAACATTATGGGGCCCCCACCAGATTTTCTGCCCAGGGGCCCCCACCAACCTTAATCCGGCCCTGGTGATGGCCAAGCTCTGTGTCAGGGCAGGTAACAGAATGGGGAGTCAAGCATTTAGCTCAAGCACCTGCGGCACTCAAATGAGCACCGAGCGTTGCGAGCACCCCAATGCTTGATGTTGATGGAGTATCGAGCAGTGCCGAACATGCTCGCTCATCACTGTGTACTATATTCTTGCATATAACTTGCATTCCTCTCCATACAGCTGCCCTTTATTACGAATTTTGATAAAAACAACTTTTTCTTTCTTTAGTAATTTCTACGGCAATCATTCCATTCTATTTATACTTGCTCTACTCATGTCCTCCATCTCCTGACAGCTTGGCTTTATGGAAAACTATACATGTGCTTCTTTCGGCTTCCTCTGAGTATAATAATTCTGTTTTATTTGCGCTCCAGGAATTCTTTCTGAAACTTAAAAACATTATGCTGAGCTCTTAGCATCGATCGCTTTGTATTTTGCAACTTCATTCAATATTATTCTTCAATTCTATTGTCCTAAAGAAAAAAAATTCTATATCAGGTGTAAGTTACAAATAGTTAATTATCCACTTTTCAATTCCTTTAGGAACTGCTTCTCGTACAACATCTTACACGGGAATCTTCCATCAGACGATAACGGTTTTACAAATAAAGATCTTATTTATTGTGTAGAAAGCTTGGAAAAAATGTGAAGGAATTAAAGCGGCATTCCCATCATTAGAATTAATAGCACATCTGTATGGATTGCAAGTAAGAAATATCTTTTCTCTGGGTTCCTCACCAGTTGAGAGAAATACACCAATACACTTCTATAATAGTTTTCATGGAGTTTAATGGAGATGTTGTCTTAACCTTTATGAAGTTTATGGAAGATCCATAGGTGCCAGGGTTGGTTGCTTCCCCATCTAATATATAAAGCTATGTATGTATGTATGTGTGTATGTGTCTGCTAAAGGAATCCGCACTGTCACATGTACAGTCATGAAATTTTGCACAGACACAACATTTGACTCAGGGGCGTCATAGACTATGTTTTGAGGGGAAATTTTAACCCTGAGCTTTACAGCTATTCACCTAAAAACCTGCCTCCATTAAAGTCAATGGAGCTGGGAGCCACAATGCAGCCAGAACTTCAGAAGAATGTTGGCGTGTAACAATGCACAGACACGCCCTTGAATGGAATGTTGACATGTCACTATGCAACCAGGGAAAGAGACAGACAGACAGAGCCTGAGATAGACAGACACAGACAGACACAGATAGGGAAAGAGACAGAAAGCAAAAGAGACAAACAGACAGGGAAACAGACAGACATGGAAAGATACAGATGGGCAGAGACGGACAGACAAACAAAGAGACAGACAGACACAGGGAAAGAGGCAGACATGGAAAGACAGTTAGAGAGACAGACAGGGAAAGAGTCAAGGAGACAAACAGTGAAAGAGTCAGATAGACAAAGAGAGAGACATGCAGGGAAAGAGACAGACAGACAAAGAGAGAGACAGACCGGGAAAGAGGCAGATAAAGAGAGAGAGACAGAGAGAGACTTGGAGAAAGACAGAGAGACAGTTAATATACCGGGCAACGCCTCGTACTACAGCTAGTTATCATAATAAAGACTAGATTTGGTGCTAATTTATTCACCAGAACTAGTCCATTGGCCACGTTAATCTGTGGCCACTGGATGAGCCTCTAACCTCCAGGCATCCGCGGATCTCCTTTTGATTAGCCGGCCTACGGCCTAGTGCAATGCCAAATGTTCTTCACGCTACAACCAGGGTTTCCAACCATCCAGAAATTCCACGACTGTCCGTAAAAACTGGTCATTTTTTTGCCCTGTCCATAAAGACAAATTAAGACGTTCATGAGTTTTTGGAAGCTGAAGAGTCATAAAGATAAGTCGGACAGATTATCATCATTTCAAAGTTTACAGTGAATGCGGCTGATGTCTTCATATCAAAATTTTGGGCTGCAGACATGTATAACAAAATCATATTGATTTATTATATTTTTCTAATGTGACCTTAAAAAATATTGGCTGTCCATGCTTTTTCGATAAGCTGTCCAGAAAAAATAAAAAGTCAAGTTGGCAACCATGACCTAGATTGCCATATTCCAGTGAATAGCCATAGATGTAGGAGGCAGTTCTCAGAACTCCCAACCAGTGATAACAGACTGACGTGGCAGAAATATCAGGTCATGGAAATTGATTTGCTCCAACACAAGTAGAGACTAAGGGGTACTTTGCATGCTGCGACATCGGTAGCCGATGGTATCGATGCCGAGTGCGATAGTACCTGCCTCCGTCGCACATGCGATATCTTGTGATAGCTGCCGTAGCGAACATTATCGCTACGGCAGCTTCTCACGCACTTACCTGCCCTGCGACGTTGCTCTGGCCGGCGACCCGCCTCCTTCCTAAGGGAGCGGGTCGTGCGGCATCACAGCGACGTCACACGGCAGGCGGCCAATAGAAGCGGAGGGGCGAAGATAAGCGGGACGTAAACATCCCGCCCACCTCCTTCCTTCCGCATAGCCGGTGGAGGCAGGTAAGGAGAAGTTCCTCGCTCCTGCATCTTCACACACAGCAATGTGTGCTGCCGCAGGAACGAGGAACAACATCGTACCTGTCGCTGCAGCGAAATTATGAAAATGACCGACACTATACAGATCACCGATTTACGACGCTTTTGCGTCAGCCAATCCCGCAAATATTGACAGGTTCGGACAAGTTTAATCTAATCTGTTTTGGGACCTGTAGGCAAATCTAACGGACCCCATAAACGTTTAGTGATCCCCGCATATGTCTGCTGATTTGAACAGGAGACATGTGTGCCTCTCAGGCGCAGGTGGATTCGTGATCTACCCACACCTGTTAACCCCTGAAAATCGTACTGTCTAAACTTGACAGCATGACTTAAAGTGCCGCAGCGGGAAATGTGCCTTTCCCCGCTGACATCGGAGGCCCTGTGATGTGATCATGGGGAGCTGATGGTTGTCGTGGTAGCACAGAGTCATGTGATGACTCCTGTTGCTATCATGATGTAGTTCCTGTTACAGCTGGTAAAGCAGCAGCTCTAACAGGAACACTGCATTTCTGCTGATTAGAGCGATCCTACTCTGATCAGGATAAATTAATGAGCTATCTGACTGCTGGTCCTTATAGTCCTCTAGGGAACTAGTAAAACAAAAAAAGTAAAAGAAAAAGTTTTAAAACATTTAAAAAAATAAAAAGCCTAAAAGTTCTAATCCCCCCATTTGTTCCATTGAAAATTAATGGGTTAAAAAAAATTAAAAATATACACATATTTGGTATCGCTGCATTCACAAATGCCCAATCTATGACAATGTAAAATCAATAAATGGCGTAACCGCAAAAAAATTCCAAATGCCAAAATTAAGATTTTTGGTCATTGCAAATTTTGCACAAAATGCAATAACAGGCGAGGAAAACGTAGCATCTGCGCAAAAAATGGTGACATTAAAAATTTCAGATCGAGACACAAAATAAGCATCATGGAGCCCCATATCTCAAAAAATGAGAACGCTACGGGTCGCGGAATATGGCTCAAAAAGTGTTGCACATTTTTGGGACATACTTCTGAATTTGTTTAGCCCGTTAGATAAAAGTAAATCTATACATATTTAATGTCTACGAACTCATACCGACCTGAGGCATCACATTGACACATCAGTTTTACCATTCAGTGAACACAGTGAATAAAATACCCCCCAAACAATCGTGCAATGGTCCTTTTTTACAATTTTTCCGCACTTTGAATTTTTTTGCCGTTTTCCAGTACACTATATGATAAACCTTATAGTTTCATTTAAATATACAACTCGTCCCGCAAAAAACGAGCCCTGACATCACCATATTGACCGAAAAATGAAAAAGTTATGTCTCTCGGAAGAAGAATGGCGAAAATAAAAACGGAAAGTGCAAAATTGGCTGGTCATGAAGGGGTTAAATGTAACATTCGTTCCGCAAAATAACAAGCCCTCTTATGGCAAGACGGATGGAAAAATAAAAAAAAAGTTATGGCTCTCGGAAGAAGGGGAGCAAAAAACCCCGAAACATGGAAAATTGCCCGCGGTGATGGAGTAAATTAACAAAACAAGACAGTAGAGTACTTTACAGAGATTATCTCCAATGGGGCTCATAATCTAAATCCGCTATTAGCATGGCTTTGGGGTGAGGGAGGAAATTGGATTGCCCAGAAGGACCCAACGCAATCACTGGAAGAACATACAAACTCCTTGAAGCTGTTGTCCTTGATGGAATTTCTAGTGTCGTAAGCCAACAGTTCTAACCAAAGAGCCACCATGTTGTCCATATGTCCCATAGACAAAGCCACCATGTTAGGCATAGGTGGCTTCTTTGACTGGAGACTGCCCTTTCCGTGGTTGTTCATTCCCAGTGAAAGACCTGGATAGTTTCCTGTCAGCGCTGAGAAACATGTGATGGTGTCTCTGCGGCATTCTTGTTTTGCATATTTTCTCAGGGGGGCTTGTTCTAGTGTCACTGCGTTGAGAAACACGTGATGGTGTCTCCGCGGTGTCGGATGTTGATCTCCCCGAGGTTAACAATCCTTACCTATGTAGTCTTCTACTAGGCATTGCTCCCACTAGCCAGTTTCCTACTCCACACTGATGAGGGGCAAATACCCCAAAATAGGTGTCTGTGAATGGATACCATGTTTGGCATAGGCGGCTTCCTTGACTGGAGACTGCCCTTCCCGTGGTTGTTCCTTCCCGGTGAAAGACCTGGCTAGTTTCCTGTCAGCGTTGAGAAACATGTGATGTTGTCTCCACGGTATTCTTGTTTTGCATATTTTCTCAGGGGGCCTTATTCTAGTGTCACTGCATTGAGAAACACGTGATGGTGTCTCCACGGCATTCTTGTTTTGCATATTTTCTCAGGGGGCTTGTTCTAGTGTCACTGCGTTGAGAAACACATGATGGTGTCTCTGCGGTGTCGGATGTTGATCTCCCCGAGGTCAACCATCCTTACCTATGTAGTCTTCTACTAGGCATTGCTCCCACTAGCCAGTTTCCTACTCCACACTGATGAGGGGCAAATACCCCGAAACAGCTGTCTGTGGATGGATACCATGTTTGGCATAGGTGGTCTCCTTGACTGGAGACTGCCCTTCCCGTGGTTGTTCCATCCCAGTGAAAGACCTGGCTAGTTTCCTGCCAGCGTTGAGAATCATGTGATGGTGTCTCCGCGGCTTTCTTGTTTTGCATTTTTTTCATAGACAAGAGAGGCACCGTTTTTTTAAAAATAAATTACAATATAATATTAGATTCCAAAATGTATCATGTGCACAGGAATAAATATAATTTGTTGAATATTATACATTTTACACTTATGGATTCTAAGAGGGTTAAAAAGTCTTAACGGTTAAATACGCCTCCAATTTCACAATGGACCATTTAAGTACAACATTCCTGATTGCTGCTATTTACATACATACATTAAAGACAGATACTCATGTTAAGGTGAATGTATAAAAATTCTCATTCAGTTTTGGCTGAATTAGCATCACATCTATAAAGCTAGTGATTACTGGAAGAAGCGAACCGAGTTTATGGTGGAATGTGATTGACAGACCTGATTAGTATGTTGTTTACCAACTTATTCATTTCCTTCTGTTTTTGCTCTTCTTTCTATGAATAAAAATATCTCTGAGTAAATACAGAAAGATGTGCAGTCGAGAAGAGCAAGAAACAGAGCTGTCATTTACTGTCCTTCAGAAAAACACCGAGACTGGAAATTACGTCCCCACCAGAAACGAAGACGAAGACAATGCCTTAGCCTTAATGCGCATTTACATACCAATACTCATCAAAGGTTTTACGTAAGTAGACATTAAAACGGCCAATTACAAGACATCTGGCACGGAAATACTGACTCTAAAAATGACCGTTATTTGTTTTTAATATTTTTACTGTTATTTTTAATATTTTCTTATTGAATCATCTTCCAAGATGAGTTAACGTTTGTCCTTCCAATTGAATTTCCTTTTATTATTATTATTATTATTATTATTATTACTATTATTATTATTATTTTTTCACAGTGTATATTTAAGTATTTGTAAAAAAAAAATAAAATAAATGTTTGCATAAGTATGTATACAGTGGCATGTAGAAGTTTCAGCACCCTTGGTTAAAATGACTTATTGTGATCAGTTAAGCAAGCTGAAGATGATCTCTAAAAGGCATAAAGTTAAAGTTGACACATTCCCTTTGCAATTTAGGCAAAAAAACAATAAAAGAAAAATAAGAAAATAAATATGTCTCGCCCCGGTTGTGCTCCCTCCATGTATAGAAAGCAACTCCACTCCAGGGTTAATGCTGTTTCCCTGCAGGCTGAAAGGAGGGTTAAAAGGAAACAGGAACATGGGCGTGGGTCCTTAGTGTGAGGGAGTGAACACAACTCCCTGAGTTTCTGCCAGAGACACACATGTGTGTGCTGTGTTGGACATTTGTTTGTGCAATAAACCGTGTGCTGTGACCATTGGTGCCTGGATCCCGTGTCTTCTGCCGCGCAGCCGACCACGCTACCTCACAGATGGTGGAGAATGCGGGCATGCCAGCCCGGTGAGGTGTAGCATCCATCCCTGGTGACCCAGCAGCGCATGTCCTGGATTCGAGCGGCTATACTACAGCCCAAACCCAGCGACGCCATGGAGGACATACTAAAGCAGCTGGCTCAGGCTAATGCACAGCAACAACAGACCAATGCACACCTGCTCCGGTCGTTGGATCGTCAGCAGCAATCCTTGCAATTGCAGGAACAAAGGCACCAAGAACAGATGGTTCTCCTGGCCAAGTCGATCTGTGCCGGACCGGCAGCAACAACCCCGGGACAGGGTGACGACGGCAGCGTCCGGAAAACGGTGAGACAAGCGTTGCAAAAGATGACCCCGGGGGATGATGTGGAAGCGTTCCTGGCGGTGTTTGAGCGGGTGGCCGAGCGGGAAAAGCTGCCGACCCCCCAGTGGGCTGAGGTATTGTCGCCCTATCTGACGGGGGAGCCCCAAAAAGCATACCGGGACCTCTGTACCGAGGACGCCATAGAATATGAGACCCTAAAAGCCGAAATACTTGCTCGGTTGGGGGTGAATACCTATGTACGGGCTTAGCGGGTAAATCAGTGGTTCTATGAGGAAGTCAAACCCGTACGCTCCCAGGCCTATGACTTGTTGCATCTGGTAAAGAAGTGGTTGCAGCCTGACACTCTGAGCCCTGCGCAAATGGTGGAAAGGGTAGTGGTTGATCGCTTTGTGCGCACTTTACCCGTCACCATTCAACGGTGGGTAGGACAGGGCGACCCAAGTACCCTGGACCAATTAGTGTGCCTGGTGGAGCGGCATGTGGCTACGCAGGACTTGATACGGGACACTGAGACTTTGCGTGCCGCCTGTCGGTCCAGCCCCTCCAAACCTCGGGCCAAGGACCCACCGCGGACACCGGTGCGGGAGTCCGCTACCGTCCTGTCTGAGGCCGCGCCCGCCGTCCCTGAGGTCCGGAAGGTTATGTACCCTAAACGACAACTCGTCAAGGGGGTTTCCTTCCCTATTAGATGTTGGAGGTGCCAGCGGGTGGGACATATGGAAGCCCAGTGTCCACTCACCACGGAGCCCATGGATTGTGGGGTTATCCGGCGGGGTTCAATGTATGCTCAGGCGGTGTGTACCGCAGACCTTGTCTCCCCGGAGACTGAGCCCCACTTGTGCCAAATACAGGTGAATGGATGTCCGGTTACAGGCTTGTTGGATTCCGGAAGCTTAGTGACCCTTGTGCGATCAACCCTAAGGGCTGAAGTAAAGGCCACAGGACGTACCGTGGGGGTGGTTTGCATACATGGGGACCGCCGAGATTATCCCACGGGGATTGTCACCATCACAGCACCCTGCGGTCAGGTGCAACATGAGGTGGGACTTATTAACACTCTTCCCTATGACGTGATATTAGGAAGGGATCTGCCGTATTTTTGGACTCTATGGAAGGGGCCTCCTAAGTCCCCTCAGGTATTGGACAGTCCGGGACCTGAGCCCGACAATCCCGAATCCGGGACGCCTGCCGTAGGGGTGCCCATGATAGGGACAGAATGTGAACCCGATAGGTCGCCCCTAGAGGTATTGGCAGGAGAGGCTGAGATGGTCGAGCCCCTCCCAGAGTTGGAGGCGTCCCCGGATACGTTTGGGACAGCCCAACTCCAGGACCCTACATTAATACATGCCCGGAGTCGGGTGACAGTGGTTGACGGGGTGGCACAGCTGCCCGGTGCCCAGGTAAGGTACCCCCATTTCGCTCTTAAGCAGGATTTACTCTACCGGGTAGATGAAATACGGGGCGTGGGGGTAGAGCAGTTGGTGGTGCCCCAGCCATATCGCCGGCGGGTCCTCGACTTGGCTCATAAACACCTGATGAGTGGCCACCTAGGGGGTCAAGAAAACGCAGGAGCGAATATTGCAAGGGTTCTATTGGCCCGGGGTCTTTGGGGAGGTAAAACGGTTCTGCGAAACCTGCCCGGAGTGTCAGCTACGGCACCCCTGGCCCACTTTTGCAGTCCGTTGGTACCGTTACCCATTATAGAAGTCCCTTTTGAACGGATAGGGATGGATCTGGTGGAGCCCCTCGTAAAGTCCGCTCGAGGGCCCCAACACATCCTAGTGATCGTTGACTATGCCACCCGGTATCCAGAGGCGATACCTCTCAGACATACTGCGGCGAAGCTTATAGCTCGGGAGTTGTTTGCTGTGTTCTGCCGGGTGGGGTTGCCCAAGGAGATCCTTACGGATCAGGGGACTCCATTCATGTCTAAAGTGACCAAAGAGCTATGCCGGCTACTCCAGATCAAGCAGTTGCGTACGTCTGTGTATCATCCTCAAACGGATGGTTTAGTGGAGCGATTCAATAAAACCCTGAAAACCATGCTCAAAAGGGTGATTTCCAAAGACGGGAAAGACTGGGATATGATGCTTCCCTATTTGATGTTTGCCATCCGAGAGGTGCCACAGGCATCCACGGGGTTTTCGCCTTTTGAGTTGTTATACGGGCGACATCCCCGGGGATTGTTGGACCTGGCAAAGGAAACATGGGAGCAGGAGCCCACCCCCCATAAAAGTGTGATTGAACACATTTTAGGAATGCAGAACCGCATAAGCGCGGTCATGCCAATTGTGAAGGAGCATTTACAGGAGGCTCAGGCCGCGCAAAGCGGCCGCTACAATAGACAAGCCACCGTACGGACCTTTAAACCCGGGGATCGGGTGTTGGTATTGATCCCCACGGCGGAGAGTAAATTCCTGGCTCAGTGGCAAGGCCCCTATGAGATAAAGGAAAGAATCGGGGTGGTCAACTATAAGGTATTGCAGCCCGGTAGGCGGAAACTTGAACAAATATACCATGTCAACCTGTTAAAACCTTGGCAGGAACGGGAAAGCCTGATGGTTGATTTATCCCCATCTCCCTCCTCTTCGGGTCGTTCAAACCCGGCTCCAGCGACCTCCGGAGAGGACGAACCGGAAGTAAGGATTGGAGAAGCCCTCACCAAGCAACAGAGGCGAGAGGCCAGACGGCTGGTTCAGCAGAACCCCGATGTCTTCTCCGAGCTGCCTGGTAGGACCAGTCTGATACGACATGACATTGTCACCGAGCCTCACCTGAAGGTACGCCTGAAGCCATACCGGGTACCGGAGGCTCGAAGACAAGCCATATCAGAGGAAGTGAAGACAATGCTACGCCTGGGGGTCATCGAAAAATCCCGGAGTGAATGGGCTAGTCCCATTGTCCTGATACCAAAACCCGATGGCTCCTTAAGGTTCTGCAATGACTTTAGGAAATTGAACGAAATATCCAAGTTTGATCTCTACCCCATGCCCCGGGTGGATGAGCTGATTGATAGGCTGGGACAGGCGCGATATTTCACCACGCTTGACCTGACCAAGGGGTACTGGCAGGTGCCACTGACGGAGTCCGCCAAGGAGAAAACCGCTTTTGTTACACCGGAGGGTCTCTTCCACTATGTTGTCTTGCCTTTTGGGTTACATGGCACTCCGGCCACGTTCCAGAGGTTGATGGACTTGGTGCTGGAACCCCACCAGGCGTATGCATCAGCGTACCTTGATGACATCATTATTTACAGCTCTGAGTGGCAGACCCACTTGGAACAGGTACAAGCGGGGGTGAACGCGCTCCGAACAGCCGGATTGACAGCCAATCCCAAGAAATGTGCGTTGGGGCTCACGGAAGCCCGCTACTTGGGCTACGTAATAGGCCAAGGAGTGATTAAGCCCCAAATTAACAAAGTTGAGGCGATCCAGAAGTGGCCTAGACCCCTGACCACGAAGCAGGTTAGGGCCTTCCTGGGTATCGTGGGGTACTACAGGAGGTTTGTAAAAAATTTTGCGGGACTATCAGCCCCCTTGACGGACCTTCTCAAAGGCAAGAAGTCCGTCATGGTGCGCTGGACTCCGCAGGCCGAGGACTCCTTCCGGGCCCTGAAGAGGGTCCTGTGCGGACAGCCCGTTCTTGTCAACCCTGATTTCCGGAAGGAGTTCATAGTACAGACTGACGCCTCTGAGGTCGGCCTAGGGGCAGTGCTGTCTCAGGTGGTTCAGGGGGAGGAACACCCCGTCACCTTCTTGAGTAGGAAGCTGACCCCTCCCGAGCGGAATTATAGCGTAGTGGAGAAGGAGTGCCTGGCGATCAAGTGGGCCTTGGAGTCCCTACGCTATTACCTGCTGGGACGACAGTTTCGCTTGGTGACTGATCACTCTCCACTGGTCTGGATGAGGTCCGCCAAGGAACGGAATGCCCGGGTTACCCGGTGGTTCCTTTCTCTGCAGAACTTCTGGTTTACGGTTGAACACCGGGCCGGTAGGTTGCAGGGCAATGCCGATGCCTTGTCCCGCGGCCCGTGTTTGATGGCGGTAGTTCAACCCCGCACGCTTGAACTGAGGGGGGGGGTATGTGAGACTGTGACCGGGGTTATCTATGACGACCGGTATGTCTCGCCCAGGTTGTGCTGCCTCCATGTATAGAAAGCAACTCCACTACAGGGTTAATGCTGTTTCCCTGCAGGCTGAAAGGAGGGTTAAAAGGAAACAGGAACATGGGCGTGGGTCCTTAGTGTGAGGGAGTGAACACAACTCCCCGAGTTTCTGCCAGAGACACACATGTGTGTGCTGTGTTGGACATTTGTTTGTGCAATAAACCGTGTGCTGTGACCATTGGTGCCTGGATCCCGTGTCTTCTGCCGCGCAGCCGACCACGCTACCTCAGAATATATATATATATTTATATGAGTCGCCCACCACAGCGCTGCAGCGTGACACTGCGGGGACGACTCTTGGGGGATACCTTCTGTCCACCGGTCAGTCAGGTTTTCTTTATTTGAAGTCGTGACGACACTCTCGGTAGTTGCGGTCAGGGATGGGTGACCGCCACTGCAGTTTAACCCCTTCAGCCCCGGGGCACTTTCCGTTTTTTCTTTTTTGTTTTTTTTGCTCCCCTTCTTCCGAGAGCCGTAACTTTTTTATTTTTCCGTCAATCTTGCCATATGAGGGCTTGATTTTTGAGGGACAAGTTGTACTTTTAAATGAAACCATAAGTTTTACCATATTGTGCATTGTAAAACAGCAAAAAAATTCAAAAATGCGGAAAAATTGCAAAAAAAGTGTGATGGCACAATAGTTTTTGGGATGTTTTATTCACAGTGTTCACTATATGGTAAAACTGATGTGTGGGTATGATGCCTGAGGTCGGTGCGAATTTGCAGACATCAAACATGTATAGGTTTACTTGTATCTAAGGGGTTAAAAAAAATTCACAGGTTTGTCCAATAAAAGTGGCGCACGTTTTGCACCATTTTCCGAAACACGTAGCGTTCTTATTTTTGGGAACTATGGCTCAGTGACAGCTTATTTTTTGCGTCTTGAGCTGACGTTTCTAACGGTACCATTTTTGTGCAGATGCTACATTTTGATCGCCTGTTATTGCATTTTGCGTAAAACTTGCGGCGACCAAAAAACGTAATTTTGGCGTTTGGAATTTTTTTGCCACTACGCCGTTTACCAATCAGATTAATTGATTTTATATTTTGAAAGATCGGGCATTTCTGAATGCGGCGATACCAAATGTGTATATTTATTTATTTTTTAACCCTTTAATTTTCAATGGGGGGAAAGGGAGGTGATTTGAACTTTTAGTTTTTTTTGTTTTTTTTTTATTTTTTAAAACTTTTTTTTTTACTTTTTTTTTATTTTACTAGTCCCCCTAGGGGGCTATAGCGATCAGCAATCCGATCACTATTATCCATCTGCTGATCACAGCTATACAGCTGTAAACAGCAGATACAGTCGCTTTCTTTTTCTCTCTGCTTCGTGCCGAGGGAACACGAAAGTGAAACATCATAGCTGCAGGCGTCATCACATGACCCTGTGCTACAATGGCAACCGCTGATAGTCACGTGATCACGCACGTGACTTCCGGTGGGGGCGGCGGTAAGTAAAAAACATGGCCGCGCGCATTTAGATCTTGCTGCCAGACTTTGGCAGCAAGATTTAAGGGGTTAATGGCCGCAGGTGGAAGCGATTCCACCCGCGGCTAGCAGGCACACATGTCAGCTGTTGAAAACAGCTGATATGTGTGCCGACCGCCTGTCCGCGGCAGGGGGCGGGGCTTAACGGGACACGCTCCATGACGGATATATCCATCCATGGTCGTGAAGGGTTTAACGAGCGTCTGGGGCTGATGGTATTGCAGTCGGGTGGTGCGGCCTCCCGAGAGTGAGGCTGGCCCCAGGGGCTCGGGTATAAATGTGTGGAACCATGGTCGCAGAATGACTCAAACACAGTCCAGGAAGTCTTTTAACTCGTTTACTCACTTTTGGTTGTTTCTGTGAGATGCCTGGGCGACACTGTGATAACCAGGGGAAACAAGGAATTCCTGCAGGCCGTTCTGAGGATAGCTATAAACTCACCTTCCTTGCACTCCTTTTGTTTGGGAAGACCCCTTACTTGTAGTATGGTGGGATTCCTCCAGGGAAGCTGTTTCAGACTCCACTCCCCTCCCTGGCCCATCTGCCGACAGCGTAGACCTTAGTGAGATGGCTCCTGGCCCTGTCCGCTTGTGGGTCCCCATGTTGCTGCTTGGGCTCGGACTCTGTGTTTCTGGTGAGGTACCACAAGTACCCTCACCGGCAGGTTGAGCAGCTCCAGATGATTAGATTTCTGCTCTGGGGACCTGTATCCCCGTGCGTGCTGGAATACCAGCGGTCCCTGTACTCGGCCACCTCTCTGTAGGTGTCTTTCAGGCTGACCCACAGGTAACCCACCCGTTAACAGCTACCACACTCCGCAGGGTCTGGCAAGCATGGGTGTATGTCTGCTCCCTTCCACACTCCTGAACACTGTGCCCTAGACTGCTTGCTCCTCCTTCTTTTCCTGTCTCTCTGCTTCTAGCTTCCAGCCCCTCCTCTACACCCCTTGCAGGAAATTGAAAGTTAACCTCTTCAGGGCTACCCAAGGGTCCGTTCTAATGGTGTGGGAGACCTTTTGGCTAGGTGTTTGTATGTGCACACCTCATCCTGGCCTGTTGAGATTAACTGGAAGCACTGCCCCAGCATGGGTGCAATACTCTGTGGTGCCTGACCAAGTCTGGGGCGCCACATATATATACAACTTTTACATTTTAAGATTAACAAAAAAGGAAAATGACACCATGCACAAGTTTGGGCACCCTGCATTGTTAGTACCTATTAGCACCCTTTGGCAAGTATTACAGATTGTAAACTGTTTTTGTAGCCAGCCAAGAGTCTTTCAATTCTTGTTTGAAGCATTTTCAACCATCATTCAGTTACAGCCTATGGGAAGACACCACGCCCTTTTTAATGCTCCTCCTGTCTGCTGACCTCTGCCAGAGATAGTTCTGAAAACTCTGTCTCCTGTTGTGTCCTATTCTGTGATTTTGTGTGCTGATTTCCGCTTGTTTCCTGACTACCCTCCTGCCTGCTGTTTTTGTACCTCACTGCCCAATCCGGTTTTGACATCTGCTTGTTTCTGATTATGTCCTTACCTGCCGATACTGTCCCTGTTCCGCAATTCCTGGTTTGACCCTGCCTGACGACTACTCTCTCAGACTGCAGCCTTCCACAGGTAGTGATCTCCGGGGGCCCTATGTAATTCCAAATCCCTGTATAAGGGATAAAGAATTTCAGGGTTCTGGGGGTCCTGCTTAGTGAGTGGCTTCCCTCTAGCCTGTCCATTACAGCCTGTCTGAGTCTGTGGATCAAGGCAGGCATTACACATGGCAGCTCCTGGAGTCAACTACTCTCGGAGTCATCAGGCAGCCGGAAATGCTCAATTCCGAAGCTGTCCCATCAACAGAGAGTGGCTGTGGCCAAGTACTAAACACATCCATCAATAGGAGGCGGATGTGCAGTCCACAGCTTGAGGCGCTATCAGAAGATGGGGCAGATCCGAAACTGAGTATTTCCTGCTGTCTGCTGCCACCACCAGCCCCGAGAATAGCTGATGGGCAGAGGTGCCAGGTTTTGGACTCCGGCTGATCAGACATTGATGACCCATCCTAAGAACAGCCCATCAATGTAAAAGTATTGGACACACCCTTTAACTATTTCTGACCCTACAATCTGTTGCTGGGTAGAACTCCCTTATAAAATATAATACTGCTATACATTATGCATTACATTATACATTACACTATTAACACTACACACCTCAGTAACACATGACAATATATCACATTACATTACAATTCACCTAACCCAATAATTACAAAAGACGCATTACATTATTGACTTTACAATAGAACACAATGCAATGATTGGAGTCCTGAGGGGTAGGAACTAGTGTTGAGCGAGTAGTTGACTATTTGTACTCGCTATGCTGTTAGCGAGCACTGTCCGCTACTCGCATGAAAAGTACGGCTTTCGGGTTACTCACTACTTAGTGAGTATTTCCCGTTGACTTACATTGTGCCCGCTACTTATAACAAATATGCGAGTAGCAAACAGTACTCGCTAACAGCATAGCGAGTACGAAGAGTTACCTACTCGCTCAACACTAGTAGGAACACAGCAGCCATAGTCCACCCCTCTTGCATGTTTTCATAATAAAAGCCCTAGAATATTAAACTTTAGTAAGAAACCAGAACATGAGGAGTAACCAAGACTAAAGGCCGCTTTACACGCTGCGACATCGCTAGCAATGTCACTAGCGATCGCACCCGCCCCCGTCGTTTGTGTGTCACGGGCAAATCACTGTCCGTGGCGAACAATATCGCTATTACGCGTCACACGTACTTACCTGCCTAACGATGTCGCTGTGGCTGGCAAACAACCTCTTTTCTAAGGGGGCTGTTCGTGCGGTGTCACAGCGGCGTCACACAGCAAGCAACCAATAGAAGCGGAGGGGCGGAGAGCAGCCGCATGAAGGTCACTCCCACCTCGTTGCCGGAAGACGCAGGTACACTGTTGTTCGTCGTTCCCGGGGTGTCACACGTAGTGATGTGTGCTGCCTCAGGAATGACAAACAACCTGCGTCCTAAAGGATCAACGACATTTTGAAAATGAACGACTTGTCAACGATCAACGATGTGGTGAGTATTTTGGATCTTTAGCAGTTGCTCGTAGGTGTCACACGCAATGACGTCGTGACCCCAACGACATCTCGTTAGCGATGTCGTTGCGTGTAAAGCGGCTTTAAGAAAAGATAATGAATGGTCAGAAATCTAGTTATACAGTCATTGAAGTTAATACTTTAAATTTAAGAATTGCAAAAAATATATAAAATGAGCAGAAAGTCTCCGACCGAACAAATATGGTAAATTAGTATAATCTTTGAAACAAGAAATGACAGGTTTCTGCTAAGAACATATTTTTATTTTCTCTCTTTGAGAGCTTTAGCAGTGAGATATGAGTTACTGGGAGCCATTTTTATCCTGCTAAATCTGTTGGTAACACCGGAACAACAAAAATAAAAATCAATGTCATCCCTAGGAGCAGTTTTCCAGTATTGATCCATGACACACAAGGGTTATTTGTCACACCGCAGACGGCAAAAGCCACACAAGAAAAAACATACACAGAGAGGAAGTTCCCCGATGAAAAATATCTTGTGATCACAAATTTGAGATATTTTCGAAAAATGTCATGAAACTGTTGGGATACTTGAGTAACTGTGGTGTAGAGGAAGCCAAAAATAACTGGAACTGAGAATGCACTCCAGCAAAAACATAGATTGAGGCAAAACTGGCATAGGTTAATACAATGTTGTACATCAGTTTAGAAAAGAAAAAAAAAGTTCTGAAATGTATATATCGACTACTAAAAAGATAAAAAGTAGGATAAGTATTTATTTCAAAGTTTATCCATACTTATTTTAATGGACAATATCATGGTGCTAAAGAGAAGGGTTCAGATTCACTCATTTCCAAGAGTTTGCCATGATAGCTGTTAGATGAATGTTTTTGAAAGATGGTCCCCTTGTGTCACGTGGTTTCTCAAACACCCTTATTTTAATTATACGTGTTTGTAAGTGATTTTTGATAAATAAAATAATTCTTTTTTTAAAGTAGTCATACTCTGGTTTTTGCTAAAATTTCTACTTTATGTCATCTATATTGGTATATAATTTATGAGAATCGGTGATGGCTGGTTTTTTGTCTGGGCCTATTAGCGATCAATCTTGGCTAGATGATGTAAAAGAGGCCTTTTCCGAAACATCTGCTGATGAGTCTGTGAATAAAGTGACCTCACTTAAAACTAAATTTGAACAGCTGTATCAACTATATAAAGCTAATATTAAGTCTTGGTGGGAGGTACAGTCATTGGACAACTACATACAGCAGAAGGTGGTACCTAGAGGACTCAGAATCCAATTAGTCCCTGCAGATAGGTGTAAGTCCCCTGAGCTCCTCAGAAAGTGGGAGGAGGAATCTGTTGCATCCTCACTCCGCTTTATGACCCTTTTAAGGGATGAGGAGAAGCTGACACTTGAACGAACATCCTTGAAATTACAAGAACAAATTAACGAGACACTCAAATCTAAAACTGAGGGTGATTTCAAGACTAGCGAACTTTCTTTAAAGACATCAGTGGAGAAATACCGTACCACACTAAAAGACAGAAAGCACAAGAGGTTTGCCAGGGACCTGGCAGACTTCAGAGACAGACAGGCTTACAGCTTTCTGACTAAGACCACCCCTGTAGCAGAAATATCGTCAACTGACGGCGAAACATCTGACACAGACTTAAGGTCATATCACCCCGGGGAATATAGATACCAACAGAGGAGACGATGGAGAGGTCAAGGAAATTGGAGACGAGGAAGAGGTTATGGATACCAGAACACAAGATATCAGAACGATGGGAATGCAGTAAGATCATATGCACCATCAGCATCTTCACCTTCTTCCTCTGGTTCCTTACCTTCCTCCTCTTTTTTAGAACAAGGCAGAACCAACCATTACAACCTCCGAAGTGGGGTGGATATGAGACCCAAATAAACACTCTCGCCACTAACCGTGAATTTGAGCTGCAAATAGTGAATTTATCAAATTATACCCTCTCAACCAATGAAGAAAAAGTACTTAGAGCAGGGCTATCCTTCATACCCACCACACGTTTTGATTCGTTTAGTTGGGTAAAAGATGTCCATTTATTTATAAGAAAGCTGAAATGGAGGAAACACTTTGCGGTAGAGAACAAAAAGAGGAGTCAGCAACTAGGGGTACCTTTGGAGATGTTGGAAGACATTGACATTCTTATTGAACTTGAAAATGAAGGCACATGTAATTAGAGTTGAGCGCGGTTCGCGGTTTGAGGTTCTCCAGTTCTAAGCTCGAGTGATTTTTGGGGCTGTTCGAGATCGAACTAGAACTCGAGCTTTTTGCAAAAGCTCGATAGTTCTAGATACGTTCGAGAACGGTTCTAGCAGCAAAAAGCAGGGCTTTTTACAGCTACAGTGAGCAGGAGCCATCGCTGGCAGCCTGCCAGAAGCTGGTAACCAAGATAAACATCGGGTATCCAAGCAAAGCGCTTTGGTTAGTAACCCGATGTTTATCTTAGTTACATGCAGGAAGCCCACACTTTCCCGCTCAGCTCCCTCCGCCCCCTCCTGCCCGCGGCATGTACACATACATACACATACACACACACACACACAAAAACCCCCACCACCCCCCCCCACCCGCTCGGCTTACCTGCGGTGATGAAGTCCCGCCATCCCGACCTCAGCGCTGTCACTTTCCTCCATGGCCGCCGCTTGTCACATCACCTCTCGCTTCCGACCCGAGACTGACTAGCGGTGACGTCACGGACCTCTCGCGATACTTGAGGGGAAGGCGCCGGGCGGTCATTGAGCTCAGTGACGGGCTGTCGGCAGTGCTGGAGATCAGCGCAGGTAATGCACCTCGCTGACAGCAGCACTTGTCACCCCCCTGCAGTGACCTGGGCTGACCCATTGATGTTAGCTCAGGTCACTGCACTGCTCTCCCAGCCAATGGGGAACATCCTGCTCTTCATTGACTGGGACAGTGTGGGTCGTCATGGCAACCCCTTGGATTACACCAGACCTGGATTTGTTTTTCATTCTAATAAATTGCTTAAAGAGGGAATGTTTTGGGGAGTGTTTTTTCAAATAAAAATGTGTTTGTCGTCTATTTTTTTTTATTACTGACTGGGTTGGTGATGTCGGGTATCTGATAGACGCCTGACCTCACCAACCCCAGGGCTTGATGCCAGGTGACATTACACATCTGGTATTAACCCCATATATTACCCCGTTTGCCACCGCACCAGGGCGCGGGATGAGCTGGGGCGAAGCACCAGGATTGGCGCATCTAATGGATGCGCCACTTCTGGGGCGGCTGCGGCCTGCTATTTTTAGGCTGGGGAGAGTCCAATAACCATGGACCTCCCTAGTCTGAGAATATCAGGCCCCAGCTGTCTGCTTTACCTTGGCTGGTGATCCAATTTTGGGGGACCCCTACGTGTTTTTTTTTTAAATTATTTATTTAATTTAAAATAACAGCGTGGGGTGCCCTCAGTTTTGGATTACCAGCCAAGGTGAGGTTGCCAGCTGTGGTCTGCAGGCTGCAGCCGTCTGCTTTACCCTAGCTGGCTACAAAACTAGGGGGAACCCTACGTCATTTTTTTTTTCATTTTTTTGGCTAAATACAAAGCTAAGCACCCCTTAGTGCCACATGAAAGGCACCAAAGGGTGCTCCACTTTTTCTCCATTTTTTCTCCACTTTTTCTACATTTTTTTCTCCACTTTTTCTACATTTTT
This sequence comes from Anomaloglossus baeobatrachus, assembly GCF_048569485.1. Classification (NCBI taxonomy): domain Eukaryota; kingdom Metazoa; phylum Chordata; class Amphibia; order Anura; family Aromobatidae; genus Anomaloglossus; species Anomaloglossus baeobatrachus. Next base: position 177,157,070 of record NC_134362.1, on the reverse strand, counting down.
TTCTCCACTTTTTCTCCACTTTTTCTCCAATTTTTCTCCAATTTTTCTCCACTTTTTCTCCACTTTTTCTCCACTTTTTCTCCACTTTTTCTCCACTTTTTTCTCCACTTATTCTCCACTTTTTTCTCCACTTATTCTCCACTTTTTTCTCCACTTTTTTCTCCACTTATTCTCCACTTTTTTCTCCACTTTTTTCTCCACTTATTCTCCACTTTTTTCTCCACTTTATTCTCCACTTTTTCTCCACTTATTCTCCACTTTTTCTCCACTTTTTCTCCACTTTTTCTCCACTTATTCTCCACTTATTCTCCACTTTTTCTCCATTTTTTTCTCCACTTTTTCTCCACTTTTTCTCCACTTTTTCTCCATTTTTTTCTCCACTTTTTCTCCACTTTTGCTCCACTTTTTCTCCACTTTTTTCTCCACTTTTTTCTCCACTTATTCTCCACTTTTTCTCCACTTATTCTCCACTTTTTCTCCACTTTTTCTCCACTTTTTCAAATAAATTTCTTTTGTCGATTTTTTGGGAACCAAAAATATAGGGAAGCCCGTTTTTTTTAATTATTTCACTTATTTCATGAAATAATTAAAAAACAAATGACGTGGGCTTCGCCCCATTTTTGTGTCCAGCCAGGTACAACTAGGCAGCTGGGGATTGGAATCCGCAGCACAGGTTAGCCCGAGGTTTCTGGGCGCCTCTGCTGCGAATTTCAGTCCGCAGCCGTCCCAGAAAATGGCACTCTCATAGAAGCGCCATCATCTGGCGCTGTATCCAACTCTTCCAACAGCCCTGGAGCCGGGTGGCTTGTTGGGTAATCATGAGTTAATACTGGCTTTGTTTTACTAGCCAGTATTAAGCCAGAGATTCTTAATGTCAGGCACGTTTGACCCGGCCATTAAGAATCTCCAATAAAGGGTTAAAAAAAAACACCACACAGAGAAAAAATACTTTAATAGAAATAAATACACAGACACATTAGAGACTCCATCTTTATTACCCCCTGTCAGCCCTCCACGATCCTGCTCTTCTGTTTTTTTCTTTCTAGTGTAGTAGTAGTTACGATTGTAGTGAGGATGAGGTTCACCAGCTCATCACTTGGGGCTAGGGAACCTCCATGCTCACTACAATCCTCACTAGTGTAGTAGTAGTGACGATTGTAGTGAGGAAGGATGAGATTCACCAGCTCATCATTTGGGGCTGGGGAACCTCCATCCTCACTACAATCCTCACTAGTGTAGTAGTAGTGACGATTGTAGTGAGGAAGGATGAGATTCACCAGCTCATCACTTGGGGCTGGGGAACCTCCATCCTCACTACAATCCTCACTAGTGTAGTAGTAGTGACGATTGTAGTGAGGAAGGATGAGATTCACCAGCTCATCACTTGGGGCTGGGGAACCTCCATCCTCACTACAATCATCACTACAATCGGGAAGCAGCGTGCAGCCTTCACTCCGTGAGTGATCACTGCTGGCTGTCAGCGATAACAGCGGTAACGCTGACAGACGCGTTACCATAGCAACGGTGCTCTCGGAGCCGCGGTTAGCGGTAACATCACCGCTAACTGCGTTGCTATGGCAACGGTGATCTCCGTTAATGACCGGCTGTGTCAGCCGGTCCCTAACGGAACGGGGGGTCGACCGTGTGCTAGAGCATGTCGTCGGTACACGGCGATACACAAATGAGCACCGTGTACCGGAGAGATGCACTCGCAGGTCCTACATGACGTGTCATAGTCATGTGACCAGTCTGTAGCCAATGAGATAATAGCCACGTGACTGGTCACATGGCTATTTTGACGTCACGATAGGTCCTGCATCTCTGCTGCCAGTGCCATCACCGGGAGGATTCAGCGATCATCGGATGGAATAGCGGCAGGAGACAGAGTGCAGAAGGGATCGCGAGGACCGGTAAGTGTTATGGCAATGTTTATTAACTGTTTGTGTACATTTATCATGCATTTTTATGTGTTTGTGATTGCCTCCCATTATAGCCTATACGTTCGAGTTCGGTTTGTCGAACGTTCGACGAGCCGAACTCGAACGGGACCCCCGTTCGGCGAACCGGCCTCGAGCCGAACCGGGACCGGTTCGCTCATCTCTACATGTAATATAGGTGAGGGTCCTTTTTCCACCCTAAAAAAGAAAAGTAAAAAAGCACCCTGGGTGACTATGCCTATCTCGATCTGTTTTGTAATATCGTTACAGACGAGATAAAAATGATTCATCCCAAAAGGCACGCGACAATACCTAATGTCACTATAGATGAGAGGGAAGCCATACGAGACCTAGAAAACAATACTAACATAGTAATTTAACCCTCAGATAAAGGGGGAAACATAGTGATCCTTGACCGAGAGACCTACGTAGGCATGTGTACCCAACTATTAAAAGATCATAAATCGTATGAACAACTTTCAGGAGACCCTACCCCCCAGTACTATTTGCAGCTTAAACAAATATTAGACATGGCAAAACAGAAGAAACTCATTTCGGCTAATGAGTACGATTTCTTGTTACCGCGCCATCCCAAACTAGCTACATTTTATGCCATCCCTAAGATACACAAAGGAACCAACCCTATCAAGGGGAGACCAATAGTATCCGGAATTGACTCTTTAACTCAGAACAGTAGCACATATGTAGATCAGATATTGAGATCCTTTGTCACCAGCCTGCCGTCATATATACGTGACACCCTGGATTTACTGGCAAAAATAGAGGACATCACCCTTGAAAAAGATATGATACTCACCTCAATTGATGTTGAGTCCCTTTACACGAGTATTCCTCACGATAAACGGTTGGAAGCGGTAGATTATTTTCTCAGTATGCGTGGGAACCAAATGGTGGCACATAACAAGTTTATTGGAGAACTTCTGCAGTTTATCCTTACCAAAAACGCATTCATGTTTAACTCTAGATTCTACCACCAGCTCAGGGGCACAGCAATGGGGAGCCCGTGTGCCCCCACATATGCTAACTTGCTCCTGGGCTGGTGGGAGAATACTGTCGTCTTCAAGGATGACGGGGATAGCCACTGCTCCCGGATTTTTTTCTGGGGCAGGTATATAGACGACATACTGGTTATCTGGGACGGCAGTGTTCAATCCTTCAGAGAATTTGTGGAAGATCTTAATACGAATCAAATAGGTCTCAAATTCACTTACGAAATAGGGGGCGACAAACTTGCGTTTTTGGATATTTTTATCAAAAAGGATGCAGATGGTACTCTGCAGACTACTCTGTATAGAAAACCTAGTGCCACCAATAGTTTTCTTCACTGGGACAGTCACCATCCGGAAAATTTAAAGAGAGGCATTCCCAAGGGTCAATTCCTACGTATTCGTAGGAATTGTTCAGATAACCAGGAATTCAGGCGACAGGCCGGACAACTGACTAAAAGGTTTCTCGATAGGGGATACCCCAGAAATGTTGTCCATAAGGCTTTTAATTTTGCAGCAGCTAGGGATAGACATGAATTGTTAAACAGCAAGACATCGAAGGAAACAAAAGGGATAACTAGACTAGTGGGTACTTTTGACGACCAAAACAACCAAGTAATGAAAATCCTCAGAAAGTACTGGGGTATTTTAAAACAAGACCCAGACCTGAAGGATAACATTCTCCCCTACCCATCAGTTACGTTCCGCAAAGGCCGCAACCTGAGGGATTGTGTGGTCAAAAGCCATTATGTGCCACCGGAGATGCTCGGTAGCGCATGGCTTAGGTCACGTAATAATGGCACCTTTCGATGTGGGGCCTGTAAGTTCTGCAAATTTATCTCCCCATCCAACACATTTCAAAGTGCTAAAACAGGAAGAACATACTCTAACAGAAATTTTGCCAATTGTCGGACCCAAGGCGTTATCTATCTCTTCAGCTGTGGCTGTCCAAAAAATTATATTGGCAAAACCAAGAGACAATTTCGAGTACGTATTGGTGAACACGTTGGTGATGTTCGTAACCAACGTGACACACCAATAGCACGGCATATTAATCAGCATCATGCAGGTAAAATGGAAGGTGCCCTCTTTAAATCCATAGAAACGGTACCGGAACCTGAGAGGAAAGGCGACTGGGATGTCCTTTTGTTGCAAAGAGAGGCGAGATGGATTTTTTGGATGGACTCTGTACATCCTGATGGCCTAAATGAAACAATAAGCTTTACGCCCTTTATCCAGTAACAAATTGTGACCTAGTCATTATTTTTAGGAATACTGTGTCTGTAGTAGACCTTCCAGATAAATAATTAGACCCACAAAAACCTAAGAGGGGTCAGCAGTTGCGGTAATGAATTTACTGGCAATGTGTATATCATATCCTTGTATTGCATACCCAGGTCTGCTATGTGCCATCTTTGAGCAATAACAAATTTTCCTTATATTTTTCTATACTATTCATCCGTGACTGGGTGGCAATAACTATGTCCAATGTTCTTATATTCAGTTGCCTACATGGGTGCATTACTGTTTGCACCAGGTATGGTTCTAACTCTGGTTAAAAACCTCCCCTTTAATTTCAGGTATAGGCATCGCCCCCTGACTGTTCTAATGGCGATACCTTGTCACATAAAGATTCTCTATGGTCCCCTGTTTCACGCTCTGTTACCCCTTACGTGAGCATATGGCAAGTTTAGCCTATATAGCTTTACTACATCTTATGGCTACGCAAGCGCTATGATGTGCTGACAGCACAATTCGTCAGCACTGGACTGCGCATGCGTATACACTATGTGTAACTTCTTAACACCCAGGAACTTATGTTCGTCGGTCCTAGGGAGGTGAATCCCGGGCGCACGCCATCCGATCACCTGACCGGACGTGATGTGAGCAATTCCACACGTCCTGGGAGGCAGGGATAAGTTGCGCGACGTCACTTCCGGTTTCCGTCTTGATGGCGCCAAATATGTTTAAATAGCCGGCATAGCTATACTAGGTCAGCGATCACTGGACGCCACATGGGTTCTCCCCAGACGGACCTTTTTAAGGTAGGAGCGCTACATCCCCTGACTAGCAACTAAAGTGACATGTGCCTAATGGAGGCTAATATGCATATATTTGCTTATAGATTGGCTGTCATCTATTACGGTAACTCCTGGCCACACGGGGGGACAGCTAACAGGTATGTGTTTCGTTATGCATGGGAATGAGGAGGGATGTATAGTGAGACATATTGTCTAAATATACCCCTCTCTCCAATTCAGGGACTGTTCTGGGTATTTACCTTGATATTGGTGGCTGTATAAGCCTCTCAAGGCCGTCGGCAACATAGGTGACCAGTGGAGGATAATTACTCTGACTGATATATTTAAGGTATTGCTGCACGTTTTTAAATACTATAATACATCAAGCAGGCTCTTCCTTTTCCTGAGACTAATTGGAGTTACCTATACTATTGTATATTTTATGCAGTGGAACTGGTTCTATTTTCGGACTAGAGGTATTCAGCCTTATGCCACAGCCTTTATCCTGAGCAACGTAACGTACATTCCATGATGGATTTGATATTTCAGGTATTTTAACACTGATGCTTTGAACCCATGTGTGTTTTGAAAAGCCTAGGGCAGTATATAAAACCCTGTTTTAACCTCTTATCAGGGTCCAGTTCTGACTATACAGATTCTTTGATTGAGTGAGACAGGCACCTACATTAAGACAAGGTACTGTCTGCAGTATGTATGGTTGTGATATCACACATATATTTAGCAAACTGGCTTGGCTTTAACTGATAATGTGTCTATCTACATAGGTGCACAAGCTATCCTGACTAGCCTCATGATTGACCAGCTGGGTAGACAGTGTATTATCTCCTTATACCCGCCTGAAGTGAACAATCTGTACCACTACTGGTTAGTATTGGTGTTCAGTCCCTACATAGGTTACTATATTTGATCATTGGACATTGTTACTAATATAGGTTTCAATTTGTTGTGTTTGTCATAGAATTGTTCAAAAGTGGACACTTCGTTCAAGAATATGTTGGAAAGCCCCTGATGAGCCCCTGGACATTGACAAGGGCGAAACGCGTCGGGCATTTCTTGAACCTTCATATATCCAATATGAATCATGTCCTTAATGGGCATCCGTTGCACTAATCTACATATCACATATGAACTGTGTCTATAATTGACAAAAGTATATTATGGTCATAATCTATGTGACTCTCATTTCTATCTCTTATACTGAGCACATGGACTCTTAATACATGACAACATACCTAGACCCCACCCTCACTCACCCAAGTAGTGATACAGACAAATTAGCTACTGTGGACTGAGCACTTCTTCCTCACTGTGGTGTTACCAGTGTTGGGGTTGATTCCATCTATTAGGGGACACTTCTAACCCTTGAGGGAGGGACTAACTAGGGTTAAGCCATCGAGGAACGGGGGCGTCTTCACCTTAGGACGCCGACCCCCGTCATTGAGGAAGGGTCAGGTTAGGGAAGTTTTTTCCTCCCTTTCTCAAACACCCTTATTTTAATTATACGTGTTTGTAAGTGATTTTTGATAAATAAAATATTTCTTTTTTTAAAGTAGTCATACTCTGGTTTTTGCTAAAATTTCTACTTTATGTCATCTATATTGGTATATAAGTCACGTGGTTTCTGGCAATAGAAGGTCACAGTGTTTGGCACAAAATGCTCCTTAACTTTCTATTGTTCCTGCTGTTAAGGGTACTTTACACGCTGCGATATTGGTACCGATATCGCTAGCGAGCATACCCACCCCCGTCGGTTTTGTGTCACGGACAAATCGCTGCCCGTGGCGCACAACATCGCTAACACCCGTCACACGTACTTACCTTCCCTGCGACGTCGCTCTGGCCTGCGAACCGCCTCCTTTCTAAGTCACCTTGACGTCACACGGCAGCCGTCCAATAGCAGAGGAGGGGCGGAGATGAGCGGCGTTTGGCGTTTGGTCTGCTGTCTTGCTTTGTTGCAAGTTGGGGGCGCAGCCCTCCTGATGCTGTTGCTGAACAACTACTTGCTTCTCACTTTTGCTGTGTATTTAATCTGGGACCCAGCTGACCACTTTACCATTCATATTGAAGTTTTGACATGACACAAGTCAGGTACAGAATATGTTTTTAACTTTAGTTGGTTAGGGACTGTCTCAGATGGCTACACCGTGACGAGGTGAGACAGCCTTTTACCTTTTTGCAAAAATGTATATACTAAGTACCCTGTTATTAAGCACTTGCAATTTATTTATTTATAGTCAGGGTATTTTTCCTACAATTTTTCTCCTTGTTTTTTTACTAGTCTTGAGGCTGCAATTCACATGCTTAATGTTGCATGTTTATTGAACATTTGTTACAGCTCAGTTTTTTGCTGTTTCTTTTCTAAGGGGGAGGTTCGTGCAGCGTCACAGCGACGTCACACAGCGGCCCACCAATAGAAGCGGAGGGGCGGAGACCAGACGCATTAACGACACGCCCACCTCGTTGTCGGATTACGGCGGAATCCTGCACCTTAAGGCCCCATCACATGCAGTGATATCGCTAGCGATATCGCTAGCAAGCGTACCCGCCCCCGTCGTTTGTGCGTCACGGGCAAATCGCTGTCTGTGGCGCACAATATCGTTCTGAGCCATCACACGGACTTACCTGCCTAGCGACGTCGCTGTGGCCGGCGAACCGCCTCCTTTCTAAGGGGGCGGTTCATGTAGTGTCAAAGCAGCGTCACTAAGCGGCTGCCCAATAGAAGCGGAGGGGTAGAGATGAGCGGCCGTAACATCCCGCCCACCTCCTTCCTTCCTCATTGCCGGTGGCCGCAGGAACGCTGTTGTTTGTCGTTCCCGGAGTGTCACACGTAGCGATGTGTGCTGCCTCAGGAATGACTAACAACCTACGTCCAGAACGAGCAACGATATTTGAGAAATAAACAACGTGTCAACGATCAACGATTTGGTGAGTATTTCTGATCGTTAGTGGACGCTCATATGTGTCCCACGCAATGACGTCGCTAACGATGGCGGATGTGTGTCATGAATTCCGTGACCCCGACGACATATCGTTAGATATGTCGTTGCGTGTAAAGCGGCCTTTAACGTCCACACAACTTGGCTTGGTTGGAAGGTCCTACATTTAGCTAATCTGGAGATTCAACTAAGCAGCAATTAAGGAGTTGTAAAGATGCTCACATGTCAGACAGTGGTTGTACAAAGATCCCTGTCCCACTCCTGATCCTTTTAGCTGGTCAAAAACCTTTGATAGGAGCTTCTTTCCTATTTTTGTCATTCCATATTTTGAGATCCTGCCTTGATCCAATGTCAATGCCTGCAAGGCCTTTAAAGGGAATCTGTCAGTGGGTTTTTGCTACCTCATCTGAGAGGAGCATTATGTAGGCAAAATACTCTTAATCCAGTTATTTATCACTTACTATACTTGTTGCAGAGGTTCTGGCACAATCAAAGCTTTTAGAATTACATCAGGCTCTCTATATACAATGTCTATAGACAGTGAGCTGCTAATCACAGCCTGGCTGACCTAGTTCTGCAATAATAATCATCTGAAGCTGAAACAAACATTGCAGGTAAACAACAGCAGACAGTGTGATAATAGATTCACAGCTAAAATCTGTGTGTAACCCCTACAGCATGCTGTTTTTTGATTACAGATCAAAAATCTGCTGACAGATTCCCTTTAAGTGTTTGACTGCCTCTTACCATTGTTAGCTGATATCACGCTAATGTGTGTGACTGGGGTGACCAATGTAAAGAGACACTATCAGGAGCAGTATACTGATGAAGCGATAAGACATCCAACTTGGTTACACAGATTTTACAAAGCAAAATAGTTTAATAAAATGCTTAATTTTTATTTAGAAATCAATTAAAAATAAAAAATTAGTGCAAAAGTATATATTGAAAGAGAGTGGAAAGGGGGTTTGCATATATATATATATATATATATATATATAGATAGATAGATATAGATAGATATAGATTTATATATCTACTATATATCTACATATATATGTGAATATATACATAAGTATATATATATATATATATATATATATATATACATATACATATCTATGTGTATATACATAAGTATATATATATATATCTACATATATATGTGCATATATACATAAGTACGGTATATATGTACATATACATATATTGTATATATATATATATATATATATATATATATGTATATATATATATATATATATATATATACTGTATATATATATATTTGGAGTAATGATATTTTTTTTGTTATTTTTACCTTAATTTTCTTTGTAATTAATAAATTGCATTTATGGTTATAAATCTTGAAAAAACAATATGCACAATCTGAAATGTCACAAGGCACAGGGATATTATTTTCTGCCATTGTTTATTTACTTACTATTAATATTCAGGCAGAAGGATCAGAAAAGCTTAGTTAATTAAATATAAAGTAATGTGGTGGAATATTTAATTATCTATTCTACACCTTACAACTAATGATTATGTAAATGCTTTGCATTTAATCTTGTTCCCAGGAAATTAACTTAATGGCCTTCAACAAATGAGTATTTTGTATGCATTGCAGGACACTTTATCTACATTTCAGCAGCATGGTATTAGTTTCAGATAATAACATGATTACACAACTTAAAATGTAAATGTATACAATAGATGAGGGTTATCTGACTTATCCTGTATTAGGACAGAGCACACCTTTATTACCCAGTCTTGAGATACAATGTAAAGTTTAGGAACCTTCAGGATCAACATAGGTACAGGTAAGATTTTGAATACACAAAACATTGCCATGTGCTTACTACTGAATGGGAACCTGACGCATTATAAATGCAATATAGTGATGAGTGAGCACTACCATGCTCGGGTGCTTGGTACTTGTAACTAGTGATGAGCGGGCACTACCATGCTCGGGTGCTCGGTACTTGTAACTAGTGATGAGCAGGCACTACCATGCACGGGTGCTCGGTATTCGTAACTAGTGATGAGAGGGCACTACCATGCTCAGGTGCTTGGTACTTGTAACTAGTGATGAGCGGGCACTACCATGCTCGGGTGCTCGGTACTCGTACCTAGTGATGAGCAGGCACTACCATGCGCGGGTGCTCGGTATTCGTAACTAGTGATGAGCGGGCACTACCATGCTCAGGTGCTCAGTACTCGTAGCTAGTGATGAGTGGGCACTACCATGCTCGGGTGCTCAGTACTCGTAACTAGTGATGAGTGATCACTACCATGCTCGGGTGCTTGGTCCTCGTAATTAGTGATGAGTGAGCACTACCATGCTTGGGTGCTTGGTCCTCGTAATTAGTGATGAGTGAGCACTACCATGCTCGGGTACTTGGTTCTCATACTTAGTGATGAGCGGGCACTACCATGCTCGGGTGCTTGGTCCTCGTAACTAGTGATGAGCGAGCACTACCATGCTCGAGTGCTTGGTCCTCGTAATTAGTGATGAGTGAGCACTACCATGCCCAGGTGCTCTCTACTCGTAACCATTGATGATTGAGCACTACCATGCTCAGGTGCTCTGTACTCGTAACCAGTGATAAGCGAGCACTACTTTAACATTGATGAACTAGCAAGAGAATATGTCATCAATATCCTATCAATGGTGGTGTGACACTGGGCAGCACTGCAGATTAGCTATTCCAAGTGTTGGCTGGAAATGCTCTGTTCCAGAGTTGCACAGCACAGCTCCATCAACTACACCGTCACCTGGTACTGCACATATTCATCCTATTCAAACTAATATGGTGCAGATGTGAAGTTTCCAGACGCAGCCACTATTCCGTCGACAGAGCTGTGGTGTGCATCTCCGTAACTGAGCATTTCCAGCTGCCGCCAATACTGGTAACAGCTGATCGGCAGGGACGCCGATGTCACACTCCCACCGATCAGATATAAATGACCTATCCTGAGTATAGGACATCAATGATAAAGTAGTGGACAACCTATTTCAGTCATTGAGTTCAATAAGGACCTCAAGATTGTGTTCAAGGACTCATGTATTGAACATTGCCATATCTACCAAACTGGACTGTAGCACTTTTGATGGATCTGTTTTAAGCAATGCAATCTACTCTGTAAGCCACCATTGTACTTTTCTGAGGTCTCATTTTCTAGCCTAGAAGATGTTTATGGGGTTTATGGGGGGGATTTCAGTATTACATTGTACCATTTTACGTATGCTCTGGATGGAAAGTGATACACTGTTTTATGACTAGTGCAGGGTAGTGGTGCATAGCTTAGGAAATCTCATTTTTATGTAATCCATAGACTACTTAGGATACAAGTTTTATTCACAGTGTGATCATAGATGGTGGTCATATTCTGTTTAATTATTTTCTTCCATAATATTGCGCAATTCAATCCACAGCTATCATCGCTCTCACCATTGGGGCTTACAATCTATATTCCCTATCGCTATGTCTCTGGAGTGTGTCAGGAAACCGGAGAACTTGGAGGTAACCAACACAAACAAGAGGAGAACATACAAGCTCCTTGCAGATGTCACCCTTGGTGGGATTTGGAGTCAGGAGTCCTGACTTCGAGTCCCACCAAGGGTGACATCTGCAAGGAGTTTGTATGTTCTCCCTGTGTTTGCATGGGTTTCCTCTAGGTCAGTGTTTCTCAACTCCAGTCCTCAAGACCCATCAACAGATCTTGTTTTCAGGTTTTCCTCAATATTAGACAGAGAATAAATCCATCACCTGTGCAACATGGATGAAACCCTGAAAACCTGAATGAGGAAAACCTGAAAACATGATTTGTTGGTGGGTCCTGATGACTGGAGTTGAGAAACACTGCTCTAGGTTCTCCGGTAGACCTCACCGTTGCAGAACAACAGTGCTAACCACTGAGCCACCGTGCTGCCATTTTCAAAAACAGTCACCATTATGAATGGATTATAACGGTAGAACGAAATACTTGGTCGGCTTAACACGCATCATTGTCATCTGCCATCCATAACAATCAGGTTCCCCCGATTGTGCCACATTCCGATTGATCAGTTAAAATTTAATAGATTCCTCTAATTCACATGGAAATGAACAAAGTGATTCTCTATAGTGCAAAATGAATCTGATTTTAAATGCTTCAATGCACCCAAATAAACTTGCAAAATGCTTTCATAAGAAGTTAGTCAATATGGAAATTTATTTAAAGTGTATTTATAATGTGACAGATTTGTAGAAGGGAAACAAAAATGAGCAATAAAAGAAGCAAGCTGCTGTACTTAAGGGGGTTTTACCAATTTTTATATTTAAGTTACATGCACTGAATCTACCATATACCATCAAGGGTTAAACACATTGGGCTTCCAGCTCAAACTAGAAGGAGAATGCAAGTTAGTTGACTAGATCATTTGTAGCAGAGGACCGAATCGAGAGACAGACGACTTTATCCATTTCTATGGTCTTTTTGAAGAGCTAAAGTCCCTTTATTTTTCACGCAATGGCTGATGGAAAGGAGGTTAAGGGATTTCCAATTTTTTTGTTGTTAGTGGGGGACCCAGAAATTATGGGTGGACATACTGTTGGTGACACATGGGGGGACAAGGTGTAAGGAGGCCTATTTTTACCTCCAAAGCAGGTAGAATTGTGCATCATGAAGACCTATTGGCCTCCAGATGGCCCTTATACTGTTCTTGCACAGAGGCCTCTTTTGTCTGTGTCCTCCAGAGCCACAGAGAGAAGTCAAGTAGACCTAAAATAGGTTACCTATGTTGGTAAACCAAAATGTGAATAGATTTTTATCTAAGACCCAAAACCATCATCACTGTTGTCTTTTTTTGACTACATTATTGGTGCCTAATAAGGATTTTATGTATACATTAGCATGCAGTCAACAAGACTCGATAATAGCCATAGTGGCTATAATTAAGATCTAATTATAATACGGATAGATCTCAATTAAAGATGAATTAATTTTTTTAAATTGAAATTGAATACTCCAATTTTACAAAAATTTGTATTCTCCAGATCACATTCGGATCCGTAGACGACCAGCAAAAGTTAAAAAAAATAGTAATGTTCACCTCATCACTCGTTGTTCCTTAGCCCACCAGCTAGTCCTCTTCTTTTCCCCTTCCCCCATCGTGAACATACCATTTGACCTACTCTACTCTAAACTGGGGCATCTGGCACTGAATAAGTCTCTAATGTGACTGTAGATCTTGCCGTCATGGTACACGTCATGACATCTTGACATTACGAGGCCTGAGGCCTAGTCAGAACCTTAGGGAACACATGTTGTGACCTGGTGCACAATGACAACAGATGCCTTGATGGCTCTGGAAGAGAAGAATTAAGCAGGCAGAAGAAGATGGCTACAACAGCGGAAGGTGAAAAGAAAAGGTCTTGACAGAGGCCTGCACGGGCTATAAGAGAGGTGATGGGTAAGATGAATATTAAGTTAATTTAATGAATATTAATTTAACTTACATTCTATATTTATTATAATCTGGGCTCTTCAGAGACCCCATAGCATAATAAGGAAAATTCAATTGGAATATTAAATCTCCTTGTTAAATTTGTGTGATTTGCCACATTCGAATCTTGGCTGATCTCCACTCGCTATTCTCCAGCCTCGCCACTCTGCCAATCCCTTCACTGGTTTCCCATCGCCCAACGACTCCAGTTCAAAACATTAGCCATGACCTACAAAGCCATCCACATCCTGTCTCCTCAATACATCTGTGACCTAGTCTCCCTGTACCTACCTGCATGCAACCTCAGATCCTCACAAGATCTCCTTCTCTACGCCTCTCTTATCTCCTCTTCCCACAGTCGCGTACAAGATTTCTCCCCATGCCTCCCCATAACTCTGGAATGCTCTACCTCAGCATATCAGACTCTCCCCTATCGTGGAAAGCTTCAAGAGGAACCTGAAGACCCATATCTTCCAACAAGCCTACAACCTACAATAACCCTCAGTCCAGTACACCACTGCGCAACCAGTTCTGTCCTCCCCTATTGTACCATCACCCATTCCCTGTAGACTGTGAGCCCTCGCGGGCAGGGTCCTCTCTCCTCCTATACCAGTCTGTTTTGTACTGTTAATGATTGTTGTACGTATACCCTCTTTCACTTGTAAAGTGCCGTGGAATAAATGGCGCTATAATAATAAATAATAATAATAATAATAATAATACAATCATCTCAAATCTCTGTATATCCAAAAGTGGCTTTTTTGAGAGCTTTCAGCTTTTTTTTACTATTTTTTGCTCATCGTTTGTGTAGCAAGTAACCACTAGTGGCTTAAAAATAAAATACCTCCTTTGTAGGGATGACCCAACACGGACTTTTACCTGTACATCCGGTTTCTGTTCTGGTTTGTCATCCAAGTAAAGCCTGTTGAAAGGACACAGAGCAGCAAATCAGCAAGATTTTTTTGGTGTGGGAACTTACGGCCCCATCACAACCTTGTCAAGTATTAGCATCACTGTGATTGGCCAGTGCACCACTTTAAAATAATAATAATAAAAAAAAATGGGCTCCTGTCCTATTTTTGATAACCAGTGGGGGTAAAACACACAGCTATGGGCTGCAACTCCCAACCATCTGTGTGTTATCTTGTCTGGGTAGCAAAAATAGAGGGATCCCACACCATTTTTTAAGATCTTTAAATAAATAATTTAAAAAAACAGTGTAAGGTCTCCCCTTATTTTTGATAACCAGTCAAGGTAAAGCCGACAGCTGAGGGCTGGTATTATCAGGGTGGTTTAAGCCATGGTAATTTGTTCCTTCCCAGCTTAAAAATAGTAGTCTGCAGCTGCCCTTTCAATGGCACATCCATTAGATGCACAATTCTGGCACTTTACTTAGCTCAACCTAATTGCCCTGATGCAGTGGCAATTGGAATAATATATGGGGTTGATGATAGATGTGATTTGTCAAAAATCACAGATGTCATCAAGGCCTGGTTTATTTATGGGGAGGTGTCTATGAGACACCCCCATTACTAAGCTTGTAAGACAAAAGAAATAAACACAAACACAGATAAATGCTTTATTTGAAATACAAAACAAAGACACCATCTTTCACTCATTTATTAACCCCCAAAACACCCCCACAGCTCAGACATAATCCATAATGATTTACCACGAAGATTCTCAGCTCTGAAAATGTTACCGGTCACTGCAGACTCTGAAACATACTGAGGGCAGTGGGGAAACCATTGTTTGTGAGAAGCAGAGATGTTGGTCGGGTCACCGGAGTTCACAGCCGGTGGCTCCCATGGTACCAACTGTGACCACAGGTGAACTTGCTGCTGGATTGCCAAACTGTTGGATTGTATGATCAGTCCAACATTCTAGCAGTGAGTTCACCTAAGGTCACATCTGGTGGTTACCACAGTACCCTCTGTGCAAGCCACCAACTGTAACCACAGGTGAATTCGCTGCTGGACTGCTCTGCTACCATGTCACTCAATCCAACAGTCTGGCAATCTGGTAAGAAGTTCACCTGCTGTCAAATTGGCAGCTCACAGAGAGTGTACAGTGGGAACCACCAGCTGTGACCTCAGGTGAACTCGCTGTTGGATTTCTCTTCCACCGTGTCACACAATCCGACAGTCTGGAAATCTGGCAGCGAGTTCACCTGTGGTCACAGTTGCCAGCTTGCAGAGAGGGTACCGTGGAAACCATTATAAACATATAATTCACTTTAAAAATATTTCTTATAATTTTTAACAATACTAATGAAGAAATATTTTTAAGGGGAATTACATGTTTATAATAGCAGAGCTCTTTGCCATACCCTATCAGGTGAAGTGATGTTATTGACCTACCATGTGAACCACCAGCTGTGACCTCAGGTGATCTCGCTGCTGGACTTCTCTTCCACCATGTCACACAATCCGACAGTCTGGAAATCTGGCAGTGAGTTCACCTGTGGTCACAGTTGCCAGTTTGCACAGAGAGTACCGTGAGAACCATTCTAACCCTATAATCCCTTTAAAAATATTTCTTATGATTTTTAACAATACTAATAAAGAAATACTATTAAGGGGAATTATATGTTTATAATAGCGAAGCTCTTTCCCATACCCTATCAGTATCATAAACGGGGAGAGGAATACGGGTGTAAGCCGCGTTAAAAGCACAGAATCCAGAAGATTTTAAATAAATCCCTTTATTTTCATGAGTCTAGATATAACCATCTCCTTCTTCAGGATGATGGAAATCATACCCTATGAAGTGATGTTATTAACATACGATATTGCGCATCGGATAGACAGATTGCTGGGTGGGGCTGGGGAAAACCCAGCCGTCATGGTGCACATTGGTACTAATGACAAAGTTAGAGGCAGGTGGAAGGTCCTTAAAAATGATTACAGGGAACTAGGAGAGAAGCTGAAGTCCAAGACCTCCAAGGTGGTGTTTTCAGAAATACTACCGGTGCCACGAGCGTCACTAGAAAGACAGCGGGAGCTTAGGGAGATAAATACGTGGCTTAGAAATTGGTGCAGGAAGGAAGGGTTCGGGTTCATGGAGAACTGGGCTGACTTCTCAGTTGGCTACAGGCTCTACGGTAGGGACGGGCTGCACCTCAATGGGGAAGGTGCAGCTGTGCTGGGGGAGAAAATGGTCAGACGGATGGAGGAGTTTTTAAACTAGGATCTGGGGGGAGGGAGGGTAGTGGAGCAAATAAGGGGATAGATAGAGCAGATAGAGACAGTGAGATGGTAAGGGTCAATGAAGGATTAGGGGGGATGGGACATACAAGGAATGTAGGGAGGCTAGGAGTAATAAAGGTGTTAATAGTATTAAATGTCTACTGGCAAATGCAAGAAGTCTTGCAAACAAAATGAATGAATTAGAGACTCTTATGTCAACCATGGATTATGATGTGGTGGGCATTACGGAAACCTGGCTGGATGAAAGCCATGACTGGGTGACAAACATACAGGGTTATACTACATTTAGGAAGGACAGGAAAGACAAAAAAGGTGGTGGGGTGTGTATATTTATCAAATCTAACCTAAAACCTGTGTTGAATGATGACATTGGGGGAACTGCAACAATGTGGAGTCAGTATGGGTAAATGTACATGGGGATGGGAATAATGGAAAAATGCTAATTGGAGTTTGCTATAAGCCTCCTAACATACCTGAACAAATAGAGGGTGAAATGCTGGAACAAATTGAAAAGGCAGCTAATAATAATAATCGGGTTCTTATTATGGGGGATTTCAACTATCCAGACATTCAGTGGGACATAGAATCTTCTGGTTCTGCTAAAAGCTGTAAATTCTTATCTACCATTCAAGACAATTTCCTCTCTCAGATGGTAGATGAACCGACCAGGGGATATAATTTGCTAGATCTGGTCCTGTCAAATAGACCGGATACCATTTCAGACCTACAGATCCGGGAGCACTTGGGCACCAGCGATCATAATATGGTAAGCTTCAAAGTAATATTCAATAGAACATTTCAAAGGGGAAATGCAAAAACCTGGAATTTTAGGAAAGCTGATTTCAACAAATTAAGAGAAGAGCTTAAATGTGTAGATTGGGACAAAGTCATGGTAACTGGGGATACCGAACATAAATGGGGTAAGTTTAAGGATATACTGCTAGAGTCCTGTAAAAAGCTTATACCCTCTGGTAATAAAATGTCCAGGAATAAAAAGAAACCACTATGGATAAATAAGACTGTACAAAGTATAATAAAACAAAAACAAAGGGTATTTAAAATCTTAAAGGCTGAAAATACAGAAATAGCATTGCCGGAGTATAAAGATATCAAAAGGAAATGCAAAAAAGAAATCAAACAAGCAAAACTTCCTACTGAAACAAAAATCGCCAATGACATTAAAATAAATCCCAAAATCTTTTATAAATACATTAATGCCAACAGGAAAACAAAGGATAGTATTGGCCCCTTAAAATATAATAACAAGTTAGTTATAGAGGACAAACAAAAGACTGAGATATTAAATAGGCATTTCTCATCCAAGCAACTGACTGTACCAGGGATCATTCAACAACAAAAAAATCAAAGGTCACCACCCGATATAATTAATTTAACACAAGAAGAAGTACGCCTACGTCCAAGTAAACTAAACATTGACAAATCCCCAGGGCCAAATGGCATTCATCCACAAATATTGAGAGAATTGAGCTCCATTATCGACAGACCGCTGTATCTCATCTTTTTAGACTCGCTTGCAACAGGGTTGGTGCCTCAGGATTGGAGGATTGCTGATGTGGTACCGATATTTAAGAAAGGTAAGAGGGTAGATCCAGGCAACTACCGTCCAGTAAGCCTGACATCAGTAGTATGCAAAGTTTTTGAGGGAATTTTAAGGGATGACATGCAAAAATATATTGCAGAAAATAATATAATAACTGACAAACAGCATGGATTCATGAAAGATAAGTCGTGTCTAACCAACCTGTTGGGGTTCTATGAGGGGGTAAGTGCAAACCTGGATATTGGTAATGCAGCTGATGTGATTTATTTGGACTTTGCAAAGGCATTTGATACTGTACCACACAATAGCCTTATATTAAAGCTCCAGAAGCAAGGACTAGGGGACACAATATGCAACTGGGTAAGGAATTGGCTAAAAGATAGGAAACAAAGAGTAGTCATAAATGGTACATTCTCTAAATGGGCTATAGTCAGCAGTGGGGTGCCGCAGGGATCTGTGCTTGGACCGATTCTTTTTACTCTCTTTATTATTGACCTTGTGGATGGGATTGATAGTACAGTGTCAGTCTTTGCTGATGACACCAAACTATGTAGGATATTAAAAACTGACCTTGATAGTACAATATTACAAAAAGATCTGGATAAGATGTCAGAATGGGCAGATACTTGGCAAATGAGATTTAATGTTGATAAATGTAAAGTAATGCACCTAGGACGGAGTAATCCTATAGCTGCGTATACATTAAATGGAAGTAAACTTGGGACTACAGATCAGGAGAAGGACCGGGGGATTCTCATTACAAATAAGCTGAGCAGCAGCACTCAATGTCAAGCAGCAGCGGCAAAAGCAAACAAGAGTCTAGGGAATATAAAGAGAGATTAGATCCAGTGATCCCAACGTATTGTTACCCCTCTATAAATCACTTGTAAGGCCACATCTGGAATACGGGATCCAATTTTGGGCTCCACATTTTAAAAAGGACATTCAGAAGTTAGAGTCAGTTCAAAGGCGGGCAACTAGACTATTACAAGGAATGGAAGGCCTCCCATATGATGAGAGGTTGAAAAAGTTAGATATGTTTAGCTTAGAAAAAAGACGTCTCAGAGGAGATCTCATTTATATGTATAAATACATGTGTGGTCATTATAAAGGACTGGCACATGACTTATTTCTTCCAAAGACAGTACTAAGGACCAGGGGGCACTCACTGCGAGTGGAAGAAAAGCGATTCCGACAGCTAAATAGGAAAGGGTTCTTTACAGTTAGAGCAGTCAGATTGTGGAATGCCGACCACAAGAGGTAGTAATGGCAGATACTATAACCGCTTTTAAAAAAGGGCTGGATGATTTCCTCAGTACACAAAACATTGTTGGTTATAAATGACTTAGTGACTAAATGTAGAACTGGTGGAGGAAGGTTGAACTAGATGGACCTAGGTCTTTTTTCAACCTAAGTAACTATGTAACTATGTAACCTACCGTGTGAACCACCAGCTGTGACCTCAGGTGAATTCGCTGCTGGACTTCTATGCCGCCATGTCTCGCATTCTGACACTCGTGCAAAAAATATATGAAATATATATATATATATATATATAGAACAAAATATATATAAAAAATGCTAATTTCCAGGACAGTACAAAAATCTTCTACTTATCCTGCATTGGACTTTCCTCCAGAGTAGATTTTATTATATCATTGGGTTTTTTATCAAAATACTATCTTGGGATGACCTGTTCTTAGTATCTCAGTTATTTGACCCCATGTCTGGTTTCTTCGTAAGTTTGCATTGTAAAGTTACAGTTTTCTAACAGCTCCTTTATATTATATGGAAATAACATTTGCAGAACAGCATTAAGTTATTGCAATAGCACATCTTTAAAATGTAAGTCGAGTGTAAGCATGATCATAGACGGCAATTACAGCAGAGATTGCATTCCTATTAGGCAAAATGTTCTATTGAACCACTAGACACTGGTTATGAAGCCGCTAGTGCAGTTTATAAAATGAATCTGAGTGCTGTACATTATGCCAATGTAATCATAATCTTCATATGATGATTACAAGATCTAATTTTATTCAATTGGGAAATGCCTGATTGATAAGTGCCGAGGACGCTATGAAGGAATGGAGACAACAGAAGATTTGACACATTCGCAAGATGTTCATCGGAAGGCAACAAAGGAAAATTGTATTTTTGTTTATTCAGATGTAGTATAGGCATTTGGAAATGAGTATTAATATAGCAGATCGGAAGCCATTTTTAGCAAAAAGCCTACAATGTCTGAAATCCAGGTTTTTATGTTGAATGTGATTAATAATATTATTGTTATTATTAAAGGGAATCAATCACCAGGATTTTCCTATATAACCTAAAACCAGTGCTATACTGGCACTATCAGGCTGATTCTATACATACCAGTAGTGGTCAGCTCGGATGTTTAGGTTTTGAAACCCAAGAAAGTAAAGTTAATAAAATCAGCAGCTTCTTGAGTGACAGCAGCTGAGGATCAGATAATATCTGGGGGATGTGCATACTTATCCCCTCCCCCCGTTAGAATTAGCATAAGTATTATACAATCGATTTAATATTTGACTTGCAGGACCTGTGATGAGGTCATACCCATGTGACCAGAAGGGGTAACAAAGCTGATACCAAGAAGCACATGTTTCTGTTGGCTGAGGCCCCACCCCTTCTGGTCACATGGGTATGACCTCAGCAAAGGTCCTGCAAGTCAAATATTAAATCGAGTGTATAATACTTATACTCCTTTTTTTTTTTTTTAAATTCTTTATTTTTAAGTGAAAACCTTCAACATAACATAATACAGTTCTTATGACCAATCAGGCCAATTTGCACTACAATACATATATCATTAACAAGATGCCAAACGGGAAATATATATTTGTATCTTGCTGAATCACGTTCCTTCATATATCTCCTCCCGAGTTCCTGATAAGTCTAGGTTCCACCACATTTTTGCTTTAATACAGATTCACATTAAAACAGATAACGAAGGTGACTCACAAATACATGTGAAACAAGAAAGATAGAAAGGCTAGAGAAGAAAGAGAAGTTATTAGGCAATCAGTGTGAGAAGAATAGAAAAGTAGGAAGAAAAATGGGAGGGGGAGGGGAAGAGAGGGGGGGGGAGAGAGGGAGGAAATCGGGGGGGGGGGGTAGGGAGGGGAATTCAGCTAAGTGTTGCAAACTGCGGTTCCATCGGCAGCCACATCGCCCCCCACCAGGACGCTATATTCCTCTGAATGTTGGAAGTCCAACCATTCTCGCCAAGTGGACCAGAATTTCTCATATGTATCATGCAGCGAGGAGGTTAAATCCTCCATGTACATGAGGTCATTGACCTTATTGATCCATTGGACCAACGTGGGAGGGGTCGTGCTCCTCCATCTTTCAGGTATGCATACTCTCGCAGCCATAATAAGGAATTTCCTCAAAGAATTCTTATAGGTTTTTTCAGGGACCCCACAGTGATGCAATAGGGCAGCAGCAGGTCCCAGCTCCTCGTCATTGCCAGTAACCTGGCGAATGGTGTCGGACACTCCCTTCCAGAAGGGCCGGATCGCCTCACACCCCCAAAACACATGTAAAATGTTACCCTCTGCTGTGCCACATCTCCAACATGTGGGGTCTACTGTTGGAAACATGACATGTAACCTGGAGGGTACTCTGTACCATCTGGATAACAGTTTATAGCTAGCCTCCTGGAACCTGGAGCTGATGGAAGATGTGTGTGCCAATCTGAAGATCCGTTCCCACTGTATTGGTGTCAGCTGGATACCCAAATCACATTCCCATTGTGAAGCAAACGGGGGAAGTTGTTGGTCAGGGGACGAAGACAAAAGTGAATAAACCACTGAAAGCGAATGTCGTATTGTGCCTGAACCCATACACAATTTTTCAAACTGTGTCTTAGGACGTTGAAAGTGGGTCCTAGCTGGGAGACTACTGAAAAAATGCGTCAATTGTAAGCATCTCCATAGACCCAGTGGGATGGGATCCTGTCTAACCCCCAAACCCTCCACCTGCGGCCAGTTGTCCCGAATCCCAAAGTCTTCCACCCGGTCCACCCCGCCCCGAACCCATGCCTGAAATACTGGGTCTGTTCTACCTGGTTCAAAAGCAGGATGGCTCAAGATCGGTGTCAGGCTCGAGTGTCTGGGTATCAACTCCGATTGCACCTTCCCAGTATTGCAGTATGTCACGGTTGGTCCGATAGTTGGATGTGATTTCAATCTTGCAGGGACCTCAGAGAGTACCCACGGTAATTTGTTGAGGGGTATTGGGGAAAAGGACTGCTCTATCTGTACCCACGCCTTCTGAGACCCGTTCCTGCACCAGTCAATCATTCTAGTAAGATGCCCAGCTAAGTGATATCTTCTTATATCTGGCAACCCAATCCCCCCACCCCCCTTGGTCCTGTGTAAGATAGCTCTTTTTATGCGTGCCGATTTACCTCCCCAAATGAACGAAGACTGAATGGATTCCAGAGATTTGAAGAATCCAGACGGTATTTTGATTGGGAGCGCCTGTAACAGGTAAAGAATTCTGGGTAGGACATTCATTTTATATATCTGGCATCTGCCAAACCAGGAGAATAATAATTTCCCCCATCTGTCACAGTCTTTCCTGATACTAGATAACAGAGATGGGAAGTTCTGTGAGTAAAGTAGACCCAAGTCACTGGTCAGACGTACCCCCAGGTAATTTAGGGATTGGGCTGCCCATCGAAAACTAAACGATGTTTTCAACTCTTCCACTTCTTTAAAAGTAAGATTTATGTTGAGCGCCTCAGATTTTGTGAAATTTATCTTAAAGTTTGATAGGCTGGAGAATTTCTGAAACTCCCTCATTAAGTTTGGGAGCGAAATCCTTGGTGCCGAAACGAAAAACAGAAGATCATCCGCATATGCAGCTACTTTATGTGTTGCCTGGCCAACCCCAATGCCTGTAATATCAGAATTGGCTCGTACATGTCTGAGGAAGGGTTCTAGCGTCAGGATGAAGATTAGCGGAGACAATGGGCATCCTTGCCGGGTGCCGTTAGATATTTTAAATGGGTCGGACAGAATCCCATTTACCCGGACTCTTGCCGAGGGTACCGAGTATAAAGACATGATCCAATTCATCATGCCGCGTCCCAACCCAAGACAACCGAGCGTGGCTTCCATAAAGGTCCAGTCTACTCTGTCGAAAGCCTTTTCGGCATCTGTTGACAGAAGCATAGACGGTAGACCCCCCATTTTAGCTTTATGTATCAGATTAATGGCCTTAACAGTATTATCCCGTGCCTCACGGCCCGCCATGAAGCCCGCCTGATCTGGATGAATTATTGAAGAAAGAAAAGGAGCCAACCTGTTCGCTAAGATCTTGGCAAATAATTTTGTGTCCACATTCAGCAGGGATATCGGGCGATAACTGGCGCATTGTGTTGGATCTTTCCCTATTTTTGGTAATACCGTAATATGTGCTCTCAACGAATCTGCATTAGGGGTTGAGCCCTCTGAGGCCCTGGAATTAAATGCTGACAGGAGGTGTGGAGATATCATCTCTGTAAATTTTTTATAGTAAATCAGGGGAAGGCCATCCGGCCCTGGGGCTTTTCCCGGTTTTGATGACGTAATTGCGTCCACCAGTTCTTGCTTTGAGATTGGAGTTTCTAACATAGCTATGTCAGAATCTTCCAACCTCGGCATTTTTGCTTCTCTGAGGTACTCTGAAATTTTTCTTTCAAAAGATGATTTTGACTTCGCAGGGTCATTTGTCTCTAGATTATATAAGGACTCATAGAATTTTTGGAACGCCTCCGCTATTTCTACCGAAGAGTGTAATATTGAACCCTGGGGATGTGATGGGGATATTTTTGATATAAAGGTTGTCGCCTGTTGTTGTCTGAGTGCTCTCGCTAAAGTCCTGCTGCACTTGTTCCCGTATTCATAAAAGTGTCTACGGCATCTATTAAGGACCCCCTTTGCCTTGTTGTTAAGTAATTTCCGCAATTCATCCCGAACTTTAAATAAGGATCCCCCCAACTCTGCTGAGGGCATCTGCTTATGTTGTGTCTCTAAATCCCTCAGCTGTGTGAGCAACCTGTTAACCTCCAATTCCCTTTCCCTCTTTCTCCTTGCCCCTTGCTGTATGAGCACCCCCCTAATGACGCACTTGTGAGCCTCCCAAACCGTTGTTGGTGAAGTGTCCCCACCCGCATTCATTGTAAAGTATTCTGTCAAAGAATTCTGTACCATCTGCAGGCTTCCCGGGTCCTCCAGCAAGGAAGTGTTCAGCTTCCACTGCCACTGCTGTGGAATCGGGGACTGCAACAAGACCGACACTGTGCAGAGTGCGTGGTCAGAGAAGGTTATGTTGTCTATCTGGGCTTTAGAGATCCTTTCAAGGTCTTTGTGTTTCACAAAAAAGTAATCCAGTCTGGAGTACACTCCATGTGCATTTGAATAGAAAGAGTAGTCTTTATCGGACGGGTGCATAAGTCTCCATGTATCCACAAGCTGCTGTTCATGTAACATGCACCGCAGCCTGCGGAGAGCTGATGTAGGATGTGCCGAAGTGCCTGTCGAAGTGTCCTGCGCTGGGTTTAGAGCAATATTGAGATCCCCCCCTAGTATGAGTGTCCCCTCCACGAAGTCCTCCATTGACACTTATACTCCTTTTAACAGGGGAAGGGGATAACTAAGAATATCCCCCCGCAGATATTATCACTCAAGAAGTTGATGATTTTATAAACCTTACTTTCTTGGATTTCAAAACCTAAACATTCGCGCTGACCACTAAAGGTATGTATAGAATCAGCCTGATAGTGCCAGCATAGCACTGACTTTAGGTTATATATCAAAATCCTGGTCATTGGTTCCCTTTAAGTTGTTATTATTAAATACTATCAGTGATGAGCGAGCATTAAAATGCTTGATTGCTCGGTACTCGAATTGAGCAGGTTGGCCACTAGGAAGGGCTCGACTCGAGTATAATAAAAGTCAATTGGAAACTGGAGCAGGGCTGGGGCTAGGGCTGGGGAGGCAGGAAAATCATTGAAAGTGATGGAAACAGTGCTCAAATGGAATGGGAACTGTATGGGGAAGATGCCTGGCACATCTCTGACTCGCAGGTTGCTACTGGGAACAATGCTGTCAGAACATTACACCATTTTTATGGAGTGGCAATAAAACATACAAAACCGAAGATAATAGTGATTTTATAGGAAACAAATGTTTTAAAACATTCTTCCATGTGTAATGGTGCTCAGTGTAAGTCATTCCTCTAGCAAGTGGCTGTTGGACCCCCCCAGGGCTGTGCTGGGATAACCCCTATATAGAATTCCCTCACCAGTTGCTCCTTCGGTTTTGCTCTACCTCGTGACCCTTTGGGCTCTCTCACCAGCTGCTCTGTAACCAATCCTTTAATAAACAATCTCTTCTTCTCTAAGTTCTCGCCAGTCTTTGGCTGTATCGGGTAATTTGCTGCCACCGGTCCCCCGGTAGTCAAGCTATTCCACAGTAACATATTCACACCTCAGCGGCATGACACAGGCCATCTATCACCATATTTTCCCATCATCTATGACTACAGTAGATTACATAATCACCCACAAATGTAGTGTTAACATTTTACTACCTTATCGGGCATGTGGTCTGTGTGACATGGTCAAAAACTTCATGTTTCATTTATGATAGAGGGACTCTGAAACTCAGAAAACCTAATCAAACAATGCAAGACCTGCCAAAAAAATTCAAAGAGGGACTCCTATACACTCTGTATTGGTCAAAAAAGAGGGAATAATACACATTCTGTGAAAATTGTTAGGTAGTAGGACTCCTAGGCTCAAAAAGCCTATGCACTGAGTACAAAAGCAGGCAAAAATTAGAAGAAGGGATGGAAATACACCCTGGAAGATGCGTAGAGGAAGGCCTCAGAAAATATTTTTTTCCCGATTTTTAAGAAGTGGGACTGCAAATGCTTGAAAACTTACCGGTATTAGTATTAGTATGTAAATGAAAATACAGAGCCCTACAAATGACTTTATTTTTTATATTCAAGAAGCAGTTTACCTATAGAAGAACCATAAGGCATTAAACCCTGCCTATATGCCTCTAATCAAAAACTATTCATTCTCCACCAGCTATCCCTACACCGAATACAAGTAACAACACTTTTACTATAGAAAGGCCAGTATATGGCCCTGAAAGGACTTTTGTTTTAATGATGCAGCAGTGGTATACAATTACTGCAATACAATAAAACACTGCCTATATGTTTGCTCTAATCTAAGCTCTCCCTCCCAGATCAACTTTCCCTGAACTGAGGAGAATGTGGTGAGTATCGTGTCCCTTGGTCTAATATTGGACCCTATGGTGCCAGCCAATCATAGCAGTGGCAGTAGCCAACATGTGTACGGCATTACCATGTATGGTAGGCAATCCATGTTGACTGGTTGTTCAATAGCCAAGAAACTTACAGGACGAGATATCATCATGGCAATAAAACACCCGCGATACTCGATCAAGTGACAAACATACCCGAGCACCCTGATGCTTGATCGAATATCGAATACTAGTTAGCATGTTCACTCATCATTAATATCTATACAGTGTGTCCACTCATATCCTGTCCACCGACATTAACTTGAGAACGGCGGCAGCTATAGGCATAGAAGTGGTGTCTAGGTATAGTAAAGTAGCCATGCGCTACGCAATGAAACCACCTATAGTGCCACCTGGTGGAAAACAACGGAGTTAGCATTTTTATTTCGAAAACGGAACGAGACAGAGAAAAAAAAGTGAATTACAAAGTTGTAGGGCATCATCAATTCAATACAAATCGACACCTTGCATATATATATCTTATGGAGATCTCATATATTTGTATAAATACATGTGTGGTAGATATAAAGGACTGGCACATGACTTATTTCTTCCAAAGACAATACTAAGAGCCAAGGGGCATACACTGCGAGTGGAAGAAAAGCAATTCCGGCAGTTAAATAGTAAAGGGTTCTTTACAGTTAGAGCAATCAGACTGTGGAATGCCCTATCACAAGAAGTAGTAATGGCAGATACTATAACAGCTTTTAAAAAAGGGCTGGATGATTTCCTCAGTACACACGACATTGTTGGTTATAAATGACTTAGTGACCAAATGTAGAACTGGTGGAGGAAGGTTGAACTAGATGTACCCAGGTATTTTTTCAACCTAAGTAACTATGTAACTATGACCTTTGACACATTCAGAGCAGGAATGAATGTGTCACATGGATTTATGTCTTTTTACATCAATTAAGAAATGTGCTCCTCAGACCATCTGGGGCATCACAACTCTGGATCAGACCTCAATCAGAGGTCAATAAAACTTTCACACTCCTTATCTATGAGCTGATGCAATATTTACTGCCAAAAACTGAGTTGTCCTCTTCTGCTTCACATAACTTGTGTTATTTATTGCTCCATACTATGTCCTGTTGTGTATAAATATGTGACTCTTCAGATTTTGTGTTATACTTGGCCTGATGAAGAGACCTGAGTAGTCTAAAGGCTTGCTATTATTACCATCTTTTCAGTTATCCATTAAAAGATATCAACCACTAAAGATGCTCAGTTCTGTTAAACAACCGATCCCGGCTCTGCTCCCCTCTGGCTTCTGACAATACCTCCTGGCTCTCCGGCCCTCAGCTCTCACTTGACTCCGCCTCCACTTACCCTTCTGTACCTACGTGACTTCCCGGCACTAAACTTTGGCTTGATCTACCATTCTATTGTATCCTTCAATGGATGCTAGTGACCTCTAGTGGGCTTGTGCCTAACTACACTTAGAAACACTGCATCCTACCTGAGTACCAGCTCCCCCTGGTAGTAGCATCACACTCTTCCTTTTCTTGGCAGTATCATTTTGCCTTTCCTTCTGCTCTTCCTTTTCTCGGCACTATCATTTTGCCCTCCCTGCTGCTTTTCCTTTTCTCATCAGTATCATTTTGCCCTTCCTGCTGCGCTTCCTTTTCTTAGCAGTAACATTTTACCCTTCCTGCTGCTCTTCCTTTTCTCGGCAGTATCATTTTGCCCTTCCTGCTGCTCTTCCTTTTCTCATCAGTATCATTTTACCCTTCCTGCTGCTCTTCCTTTTCCCAGCAGTATCATTTTACCCTTCCTGCTGCTCTTCCTTTTCTTGGCAGTATCATTTTGCCCATCCTGCTGCTTTTTCTTTTCTCAGCAGTATCTTTTTACCATTCCTGCTGCTCTGCCTTTTCTCGGCAGTATCATTTTGCCCTTCTTGCTGCTCCTCCTTCTCTCTGCAGTATCATTTTGCCCGTCCTGCTGCTTTTTCTTTTCTCAGCAGTATCATTTTGCCCTTCCTGCTGCTCTTCCTTTACTTTGGAACTGCTAACATGACCTCTATTGTACCTTCTCTCGACAGCATGGAACAGCACAAGTGCAGAGGACCCCAAAAATCAGATATAAAGAACACGAGAAGATTAAGCAAAGTAAGTATATTACACTATTGTGATGTTTTATTTATTTCCAGAAAATAATAATTTTCTTTCCTAAAGTCAATCTTATTTTCATGCAAGATCAACTTTAATTTTCTATTTAATTAATTTTGAATGATCTGGTTAAGAAAAAAAAAAAAAGAAAAAGAAAGTCAAGTAGAAGATCTTTTTGTTAAGAAAATCACAAAAGTTTTATTTATTTCATTTTCTCCTTTCTTTACAGGAGCTTCTTCGAGCAGTAGGAATTTCAATTAAAAACCGCAGGAGAGGGAAAGAATATGTCAATGAAACCACAGACTTGTAAGTACTGCATACTAGTTTGCAAACAAACACAGCGAGAACCACTGAAAGAAACACACTATTACTGTAAATTTAAACTGAATGTGTTCCAGTGAAGGTGACTGTCCTAGTGCGATGCTTTATGGCTTTTTAGAATTCCTGCTACATTGTTGTCCAAATGGCACTTGCTACTTACTGACTAAAAGCCTCTTCTATTTATGAAACTTTAATCAAGGCTCGGAAAACAAGGTCTTAACTCAGTTTTATTTTACTGAGGAAGTGAACAAAAGCAAACGTCCAAAAAAGAACAATGACCCCGATCAATTAACTTTCCTTAATTCCTAAGAGGTTAAAGGGAAGCAGGAAAGCTATCATCAGAAAAGTGAATATTGTTTAAATCATGTTTATTTGTAAATATATATATATATATATATATATATATATATATATATATATTAGCTGTGGTAACCAACATTGCCCGGAATAGTAACTCTCTCTGTTTCTCTCCCAGTCTCTGTCTGTCTCTGTCTCTCTTTCTGTGTCTCTCTCTATCTCTCTCTCTCTCTTTCCCTGTTTGTCTCTGTCTATCTCTCTGTCTCTTTCCCTGTCTGTCAATCTGTCTCTTTCCCTGTCTGTCAATCTGTCTCTTTCCCTGTCTGTCATTTTCCCTGTCTGTCTCTCTATCCTTCCCTGTCTGTCTCTTTCCCTGTTTTCCCTATCTGTCTCTTTCCCTGTCTGTCTATTTGTCTGTCTGTATCTTTGTCTGTGTCTATCTGTGTCTGTCTCTTTCCCTGTCTGTATGTGTCGCTTTCCCTTTCTGTTTCTGTCTATCTATTTCTTTCCCTGTCTGTCAATCTGTCTCTTTCCCTGTCTGTCTATTTCCCTGTCTGTCTCTTTCCCTGTCTTTCCCTGTCTGTCTCTTTCTCTGTCTGTCTGTGTCTATCTGTGTCTGTATGGTTTTTGTCTGTTTGTCTCTTTGTCTGTCTGTTTATCTCTGCCTGTCTCTGTCTGTCTGTCTCTTTCCCTGTCTGTCTGTATCTTTTCCTGTCTCTCTTTCCCTGTCTGTCTGTCTCTTTCCCTGTCTGTCTGTATCTTTTCCTGTCTCTCTTTCCCTGTCTGTCTGTCTGTCTCTTTCCCTGTTTGTGTCTGTCTATGTCTGTCTGTGTTTGTTTGTCTCTGTCTTTCTGCCTCTTTCCCTGTCTATCTCTTTCCCTGTCTCTCTCTCTCTCTTTGTCTGTCTGTCTCTGTCTGTCTGTCTCTTTCCCTGGCTGCATTGTGACACACCAACATTCTTCTGAAGTTCTGGCTGCATTGTGGCTTCCAGCTCCATTGACTTTAATAGAAGCAGGTTTTTTGGTGAATAACTGAAAAGCGAGGGTTAAAATTTCCCCTCAAAACATAGTCTATGACAATCCCTGAGTCAAATGGGGTGTCTCTGCAAAATGTTGTAATTATCAATGCAACGGTGCTAATTCCTTTAGCGGACATACACACACACACACATACACACACACACACACACACACATATACGTATATACACTCAGCTTTATATGTTAGATATATTTTAATTTTCAGCAATTTTTTTTTACATTTACATTCTTTCATTAAAATAAAAAAATAGAAATCTTGCAATTCTCACGCCAACCACTGGGGCTTTTTTAGACTCTAACTTCCTGTTGTTTCAGGAAATGCACATGTACGTTAGCAGGAGAGATGGGTGAATCTGAAAACAATTGTAATTTGCTGCCAAATAGTGCAAATTTTTTTCTGGTAAATTCAATGTTCTCCATGAATTGAATGTCTCTTGTGGAGTGATCACATCGTCTGTCCTTTTTCAAAATCAAAAAGTTAACAGATTCTCACCAACCAGTCATCTGAAAATCCACTCAGCTGATTGTCCCCACTCCCCCATTGCTGTCCTTGCTTCCTCATTCTCATGCTGCAGCCAATCATCGGCTACAACTGATTGGCTACAGTCTTGATTTTACATGCAAGTTGGAGGAGAGACTGTTTTACCAGCTTGATGAAAAATTAAAGTTTGCACCAAATGAGGAAGCAGGCATTCTAACGGGTACACCGGCAGTGGTGCACAGTAATATTTATGGTCCAAGCAACATTTTTGGGCCAATTAATGAAAAAAAACTGCAACTCATTTTTTGTAATTCATATCAGATCAGCATTGTCCGATCCTTGGTATCGTTTCTGATAGGCTGATGAACATCAGATCAGCAAGGGTCGACCCTTAGTGCTGTTGCTGATTGGCTGATGAGTATCCGATCTGCAGGGTCCAATGTTTGGAACTGTTGCTAATATTCTGATGAGAATCAGATCAGCAAGGTCTGATCCTTGGCACTGTTGTTGATTGGCTGATGAGTATCTGATCAGTGGGGTCCGACCTTTGGGATGGTTGCTGTTTGGCTGATGAGTATCAGATCAGTCAACAGAGTCCGCCCCTTAGCACTCTTGCTGATTGACTGATGGATATTAGGCCAAAACCAATTGCTTGCTAGTATTCAGAATAGGTTTAGTACTGATGGATATTAGATCAGCGAGGTCCCACCTTTGGCACTGTTGCTGATTGTCTGATCAGTATCAAATCAGCTTGGTCTGACCCATGAGACTGTTGCTGATTGGCTGATGAGTATTAGATCAGAGGAGTCTGTCCCTAGGCACTGTTCTTTATTGGTTCATGAGTATCAGATTAGCAGCGTCTGAGCCTTGGCACTGTTGCTGATTGACTGATTAAAGAATTTGAGGACTTAATGAATAAGTGTATTTCAACCACTTCAATGCTTGTGTAGTTGTTACGGATTTGTCATGGGTGACAGACAGTCCTGCGGTGTCCAGCTATAGAAGATCACAGTTTTTGGCTGCACAAACTACTCCTTGAATTTCTATTATTCCTGTTTGGTCTTTATGGTATCTTATTTATCTCCTCTACTTGGTTTCCATCCCTTTCCCTTTAGGACCCTGTAGAGTTCCTCACCCTTTCAGCTGTTTTCATCAGTACTTCTTTTGTGCCCTTAAATACTTTCATTCCCTTCTTGTCTATGCTTGTGATAGCTCTAACTCCAAAACGATCCTGAGTGCTAGCAGTCAGCTTGCATTCATCTGGAGAAAATTTGTTGAGTGTTGCAGTCCCTCTCCATGAATCTTCTTGAAGATAAGGTGTTTATTATTTTCCTTTGTCTGTTATCTCTGTGTGTCCTTTAGCTTGTAGTGGAGTTGACGAAGAACTCATCCAATCTGTTCTCTACCTAGGGCCCAAATTAGTGTCAGCCTAGGCTCAGGTATCCTGTTCAGTGCAGAATCTATCTAGGGCAGTGAGGGAAGCCAGGGCCAAGCGGTAGACTTGGTCAGGGTTCACCATCTTTCCTATCCCTAGACACAGGGTTTCCCTTCCCTTTTGCCGTTGGTTGGGTAGTTACATAGTTACATAGTTACATAGTTACATAGTTACTTAGGTTGAAAAAAGACCTAGGTCCATCTAGTTCAACCTTCCTCCACCAGTTCTACATTTAGTCACTAAGTCATTTATAACCAACAATGTTTTGTGTACTGAGGAAATCATCCAGCCCTTTTTTAAAAGCTGTTATAGTATCTGCCATTACTACCTCTTGTGGTAGGGCATTCCACAGTCTGACCGCTCTAACTGTAAAGAACCCTTTCCTATTTAGGTGTCGGAATCGCTTTTCTTCCACTCGCAGTGAGTGCCCCCTGGTCCTTAGTATTGTTTTCGGAAGAAATAAGTCATGTGCCAGTCCTTTATATTGACCACACATGTATTTATACATATAAATGAGATCTCCTCTAAGACGTCTTTTTTCTAAGCTAAACATATCTAACTTTTTCAACCTGTCATCATACGGGCGGCCTCCATTCCTTGTAATAGTCTAGTTGCCCGCCTTTGAACTGACTCTAACTTCTGAATGTCCTTTTTAAAATGTGGAGCCCAAAACTGGTTCCCATATTCCAGATGTGGCCTTACAAGTGATTTATAGAGGGGTAACAATACGTTGGGATCACGGGATCTAATCTCTCTTTTTATACACCCTAGAATCTTGTTTGCTTTTGCAGCTGCTGCTTGGCATTGAGTGCTGCTGCTCAGCTTATTTGTAATGAGAATACCCAAGTCCTTCTCCTGTTCTGTAGTCCCGAGTTTACTTCCATTTAATGTATACGCAGCTATAGGATTACTCCGTCCTAGGTGCATTACTTTACATTTATCAACATTAAATCTCATTTGCCAAGTATCTGCCCATTCTGACATCTTATCCAGATCTTTTTGTAATATTGTACTATCCAGGTCAGTTTTTAATATCCTACATAGTTTGGTGTCATCGGCAAAGACTGACACTGTACTATCAATCCCATCCACAAGGTCATTAATAAAGAGAGTAAAAAGAATTGGTCCAAGCACAGATCCCTGCGGCAGCCCACTGCTGACTATAGCCCATTTAGAGAATGTACCATTTATGACTACTCTTTGTTTCCTATCTTTTAGCCAATTCCTTACCCAGTTGCATATTGTGTCCCCTAGTCCTTGCTTCTGGAGCTTTAGTATAAGGCTATTATGTGGTACAGTATCAAATGCCTTTGCAAAGTCCAAATAAATCACATCAGCTGCATTACCAATATCCAGGTTTGCACTTACCCCCTCATAGAACCCCAACAGGTTGGTTAGACACGACTTATCTTTCATGAATCCATGCTGTTTGTCAGTTATCATATTATTTTCTGCAATATATTTTTGCATGTCATCCCTTAAAATGCCCTCAAAAACTTTGCATACTACTGATGTCAGGCTTACTGGACGGTAGTTGCCTGGATCTACCCTCTTACCTTTCTTAAATATCGGTACCACATCAGCAATCCTCCAATCCTGAGGCACCAACCCTGTTACAAGTGAGTCTAAAAAGATGAGATACAGCGGTCTGTCGATTACGGAGCTCAATTCCCTCAATATTCGTGGATGAATGCCATCTGGCCATGGGGATTTGTCAATGTTTAATTTACTCAGACGTAGGCGTACTTCATCTTGTGTTAAATTAATTATATCGGGTGGTGGACTTTGATTTTTCACTTGTTGAATGATCCCTGGTACAGTCAGTTCCTTGGTGAATACAGATGAGAAATGCCTATTTAATATCTCAGTCTTTTGTTTGTCCTCTATAACTAACTTGTTATTATATTTTAAGGGTCCGATACTATCCTTTGTTTTCCTTTTGGCATTAATGTATTTATAAAAGATTTTGGGATTTATTTTAATGTCATTGGCGATTTTTGTTTCAGTAGCTAGTTTTGCTTGTTTGATTTCTTTTTTGCATTGCCTATTGATATCTTTATACTCCTGCAATGCTATTTCTGTATTCTCAGCCTTTAAGATTTTAAACGCCCTTTGTTTTTGTTTTATTATACTTTGTACAGTCTTATTTATCCATAGTGGTTTCTTTTTATTCCTGGACATTTTATTACCAGAGGGTATACGTTTTTTACAGGACTCTAGTAGTATATCCTTAAACTTTCCCCATTTATGTTCGGTATCCCCAGTTACCATGACTTTGTCCCAATCTACACATTTAAGCTCTTCCCTTAATTTGTTGAAATCAGCTTTCCTAAAATTCCAGGTTTTAGCATTCCCCCTTTGAAATGTTCTATTGAATATTATGTCGAAGCTTACCATATTATGATCGCTGGTGCCCAAGTGCTCCCGGACCTGTA
This sequence comes from Anomaloglossus baeobatrachus, assembly GCF_048569485.1. Taxonomy (NCBI): domain Eukaryota; kingdom Metazoa; phylum Chordata; class Amphibia; order Anura; family Aromobatidae; genus Anomaloglossus; species Anomaloglossus baeobatrachus. Next base: position 177,122,414 of record NC_134362.1, on the reverse strand, counting down.
GATCTGAATTTGTATCCGGTCTATTTGACAGGACCAGATCTAGCAAATTATCTCCCCTGGTCGGTTCACCTACCATCTGAGAGAGGAAATGGTCTTGAATGGTAGATAAGAGCTTACAGCTTTTAGCAGAACCAGAAGATTCTCTGTCCCACTGTATGTCTGGATAGTTGAAATCCCCCATAATAAGAACCCGATTATTATTATTAGCTGCCTTTTCAATTTGTTCCAGCATTTCACCCTCTATTTGTTCAGGTATGTTGGGAGGCTTATAGCAAACTCCAATTAGCATTTTTCCATTATTCCCCTCCCCATGTACATTTACCCATACTGACTCTACATTGTTGCTTTTCCCTTCAATGTCATCATACAACACAGGTTTTAGGTTAGATTTGATAAATATACACACCCCACCACCTTTTTTGTCTTTCCTGTCCCTCCTAAATGTACTATAACCCTGTATGTTTGGCACCCAGTCATGGCTTTCATCCAGCCAGGTTTCCGTAATGCCCACCACATCATAATCCATGGTTGACATAAGAGTCTCCAATTCATTCATTTTGTTTGCAAGACTTCTTGCATTTGCCAGTAGACATTTAATCCTATTAACACCTTTATTACTCCTAGCCTCCCTACGTTCCTTGTATGTCCCATCCCCCCCTAATCCTTCATTGACCCCTACCGTCTCCCTGTCTCTATCTGCTCTATCTATCCCCTTATTTGCTCCACTTCACCGTACCTAGCGTGACAGCAGTCTATCTGTGTTTCATCTACTTAGTAGTGGTTGTGCAGTCAGGGTCTTGTTACATTGTTGAATTCACATTACTGGGACGGGGACAAAACTGCAAATTCTTAAAGTGTCAGGGACCCTACAGATGATCAGCAGGAGTGTTGAGGGTTGGGCACCCTCTGATGGGACCATCATTAATCCAATCTTCAAATATCCGCTTAATAACTCATGGACTTTCATTCTTTATATAAACTGTATTGTACACACCGAGAGTTTATTTTGATTCGATCTATATCTTTTTAGTCCCTTCTAAATTGGTGGCGCTAAATATTGCCGGTATTTTAATTTAAAATCCATTAGCATTCAACATAATTAATTAGACATTTACACTTCAGCGGTTTTTGGTTTCCCTAAAGAAAACCGAGCACACAAAATATAATTTGATTTAATTTTTGGTCTATATTTAATCTACCTGAAACAATATTATACCTTGGGGAATTAATTACCGTCCTAGAATTGTACGGTTTTTCTATATTAAGGCGGAAAACAAAGACAGTATTGACTACAGATGTTCTAATGTTACTGGTATTATAAGGCTTACAAATTGCATTGACCTGGAGGGCTCGTTGTCAGGGTTTCATGCAACAGATGCTACAATCCGTAAAAGAGAAGACGTAGAAGATGACAAGTACTATCAGGATGCATAGCGAGTCTATCGCTACATTAAATTAGGCATGTTTAATTCACATTAGACTAGGCACTTAAACGCCATTATATGTACAGCAGTCATCCGTACTGAGCATTAACTTTAAACCTCATTGTACTCTATCTTCTCATTCAATTTACAGGTAACTAGTAAGGTCATTTATGGGGCTGATCTGCATATATAACATCATTAGGAAAGAATGACTCAAAATCGGCTTGAAAACGTTGATTGTATCATTACTCTTATCGATGTGTCCTTCGTTACCTTTCTTCTTGGCTCATCTTATCTAGAGATGTCTTCGAAAAAAAATGTAAGTTAGAAATGTCTTTAAAGAAAAATTAAAGTTGGAAATTATGCCCTATGTTTATGCTAAATTTTGCTAAATATTTATGCTGTGTGGTTGTGAAGTGAGTTACACTATGTCATTTTTTTTTTTACTATTTACATCAATTACTGTTTCATAGTTTTAAAGAGGACCCGCCACCAGATTTTCATATATAAACTAAAGCCAGTGCTATACTGGCGCTATCATGCTGATTCTATATATACCTTTAGTTGTGAGATCGGATGTATAGTTTGTAAAATACAAGCAAGTAAAGATTGTGAAATGCACTGTTACTTCATTGATAGGGGCTAAAGAATATCTAATAGGTGGGTTGGGTTTTGTTAGTTATTCCTTCCCCTGCTGATGTACAGTATGTATAAATCCTTCTCCTAGCTTGCTACTCTGCAAATTTTGACAAAAATATGATTCTTATGCTGATGGATTTTTGCTCTTGTCTTTCCTTTTCTCAGTCTTAAAGAGGACAACCCAGCAGTATTTTCATATATAAACTAAAGCTAGTGCTATACTGGTGCTATCATGCTGATTCTAACCATACCTTTAGTTGTGATATCGGATGTATAGTGATCACAGGAGGTGCTGAGTGTCGGATCACAGCCCATCAGACATTGATGACCTATCCTAAGATAGTAGATAACATCTTTAAAGAGGACCAACCACCAGGATTTTCCTATATAACCTAAAGCCAGTGCTATACTGATGCTATCATGCTGATTCTATACATACCTTTAGTTGTGAGATCAGATGTATATTGATCACAGAAGGGTCTGAGTGTTGGAGAACAGCCCATCAGACATTGATGACCTATCCTAGGATAGTGGATAACCTCTTTAAAGAGGACCAACCACCATGATTTTCATATATAAACTAAAGCCAGTTGTAATGCTGCCACCAGGGGGAGCCAGAGCTCTGTAGCCTAATACACTACACAGAGCAATGAGAAACAGGAAGTGAATTCACAGCATTCTCATGCATTACCTCAAAGCACAGCTGAGAAGCAGAGCTGCAGAGCATGCAAGGAATAGTCAGACAGGCTGGGTCAAACACCGTACGGGCAGAAGCAGGACCGGAGGGACGAGCAAAAGCGGAGTCAAAGTCAGGCCAAGGTCAGTACCAAAGGTAGCAACCGACTGGGGAAATAGGAGAGGGGACAGAGGACAGGAGGGACGACCAGGGGATGGAACACAGACAAGGGCACGGGGGCACAGGAACAGACAGATCAGGATATCACTCACAGGACCAGCAATCACAGGCAAAGCAGTGCTAAGCTTATAGCCGGCACTGGTTCACTGGAAATGCCAGCTTTTAAGGAATCCAGGGTCTGGAAGTGAGGCTCGAGAGAAGGCTCCGCCCCCTAGCCATGTGGATAGGGAGGCGAACCATGACACCAGTGCTATACTGGCACTATCATGCTGATTCTATACATACAGTACCTTTAGTTGTAAGATCAGATGTATGTAAGCTTAAAGAGGTTGTTCACTACTTTTAAATTGATGGCCTATCCTTAGGATAGGTCATCAATGTCTGATTGGCTGGGGTCCAACACCCAGCACCTCCTGCAATCAGCTGGTCTTAATGCTGGTGGCGTTAGCAGGTGGCCTAAAATTCTCAGTACTGGAGCTGCTCTGTACTGTGATAGTGGCCGCGGCCGGGTACTGCACATCCGCCTCCTACTGATTTGAATAGGATGCAGATGTACAGTGCCCGGCTGCGGCCACTATCAGTTAATGGGGCAGCTCCTGAACTGAGCATTTTAGGCCACCTGCTGCCGCCATTGGCATTGAAACCAGCTGATCGCAGGAGGTGCTGGGTGTTGGCCAGCCACTTGCTGGTCGTCTCATGCTACTCATCAATGGATATTTCAAACCAAGAAAATACATAAGAAGAGCCTTATTTAGCTGGTAAATAAGGAGGCAAGAAGTTTAGTGCTTGGTCCCTCACACCATATCAATCTAGTGCTATAGCATTATGAAAGGTACCCAATCCAAATAGATATATGCGTTATGCATAATCATTTTTTGAAAATTCATAAAATAACATCTGGAAGGCGGAAAACAAAATTAGAGTTGGTCATCCTCCTAAACTCCTCCAAATATTTTTGAACAAAAAGACTGACGGTACTCACAAATTTGCAGTGTGAATAGGTGAATAACGGAACATGACATATAATGACAAAAAAAGACAGCTGCATTCTGAAATGCTAAAGCATGCAAACCATGAATTTAAGAATATAGACATGCATTACTGCTAAGGAAATCTAAGAAATTTTTTTTAGATATTTAGCATATATAAATGGCCATTTCTATATCTGCCCAATAGCCATGTCAAGGCAATCTCATGTTAATGGGAAGCTACACTAAACTGAAGCCTCTTTCTGGGTTAAAAACCTCCATGTGTATGGTCGAGTAAGAACCTGCTATAAAGAATAAAATCACCTGTGGCTTATGGGAAAAGGGGTGCACAGTCAAAAGTTCATATACTAGACATAAACTAGTCCATAAACTAGTCACAGTCCATAAACTAGACAAAAAGACTGATGGAACTCCCAAATTTGCAGTGTGAACAGGTGCATAACGGAACATGACATATAATGACAAAAAAGACAGCTGCACTCTGAAATGCTAAAGTATGCAAACCATGAGTGTAAGAATATAGACATGCATTACTGCTAAAGGAAATCTAAGAAAAAAGTGAGATATTTAAGATGCAAAAATGGCCATTTTTATAGTGGCCATGTCAAAGCAATCTCATATTACTGGGAATCTACACTGAACTAAAGCCTCTCTCTGGGTTAAAAACGTTCATGTGTAAAGAATAAAGTCATTTGTGTTACGAGGGGGACCCGGGGAAGCGTGCCAAGATGGGAAATGGACTGCTTCCGCCGGTCAAGGTCCACTGTGCGGTGTAAGGGACCGCCGCTATGGTGGGTGAAGAGTGAGCGGGTTGCTGCTAGCGATCGTCTGGAATGTCACAGACGATCTATGTACACCGATCTGCCCTAACCCGTGAGGGTTGTATGGCACAGATCTCACGGCTCGGTGTACCTGTTGCACGGGGAAGCACAGAGGTGCCCACGCACGTGTGCCAGTGGAAGTCACGAGAATATGGCACGAGGGTAGCACAGAGGTGCCCACGCACGTGTGCTTTCAATAACCAGGTGAGTCCAATGGAGACTTGAGGAGCTCACCTGGGACAGGAACACGGCCTGTTGACGGGGGTACTGCTGGAGCAGCAAGGCAGGAACACGGCCTGCAAACGAGGTACTGCCGGAGCAGCAAGGGCCAAGCCCACAAGAGACAGTAATGCCTGAGCAGTGGCGTGGCAGCACGCTGCCAGACATCCAAACATAGAAGGACGGTCGCGCGCCGCCATGATGGCAGGGGGAGCTTTTAAGGAGGTGCAGCTCCACCTGAGGGCGGGCGCGAGGCGGAGATGACGGACTTGACCCAATCAGGGTCCACGACGTCCCAGCCTGGCCAGTCAGGATTCACCACGTCATCAGCCTTGTCATCAAGCCGTGTGACGTCAGTGAGCGAATCAGGACCCACCACGCATTGCACATGCTCACCCTCCTGCCTCTGGGAAATAGAGGCGGGATCCTCGGTCTCACAATGTGGAGAGATAACGGGAATCTCACTGCTTCCCTGAGCAGTAAACCTCTGCACATTGCGCAGCCTCGCAGACCTTCGGGGCCGCTGAGCAGGAGAGTCTGCGGCAGGCCAGGAATGGGAGACCGCTTCACTCCTTGTAACAGGAGAACCACTAGGTGTCACCCTTCTGCTGCCTCTCTGAGAAGGTATCTCCTGCAGTCTGGCAGACCTTCGGCGCCGCTGAGCAGGAGCGCTCGTGGCAGGCAAGGAATGGGAGACTGCCTCAGTCCTTGCCTCAGGAGAGCCACAAGATGTAACATTACCCCCCCGTCTAGGCCCCCCCCCTGTCCGTGCTCAAAGGCCGCTATCAAACCCGGGGCGCGGATATGATCCTCCAACTCCCAGGATCTATGCTCCGGACCACGGCCGGCCCACTCCACGAGGTAGTACCTCTTGCCCTGTATGACTTTTGTCTCCACAAGTTTTGCCACCTCAGGGTCGTCGGACGTGGAGTCGGTTTGAGCCGGCAGGGACTCCGAGAATTTATTAAGTCGTACGGGTTTCAGGAGGGACACGTGAAAGGTGTTGGTTATAGCCCAGCGTGGAGGGAGCTGGAGTCGATATGCCACTGGGTTTACCTGCTGTAGTACTTTAAACGGACCCAGATACCTAGGGGCGAATTTGGCTGCCTGTACCCGTAGGTTAACATTCTTAGAGGACAGCCATACTAGGTCACCAGGGGCGAAGGATGGTGCAGGGCGGCGGCGAACATCAGCCGTTGTCACCATCCGGTCTTTAGCCCTTTTAAGAGCCTCTTGGGTGTCATCCCAGATCTCCCGGGCCTTGGTCGCCCAATCCTCCACTCTAGTATCGGGTGACATAATGGGCATCGGAACCGGGATTCTGGGATGTTGTCCGTTATTGAGTAGGAACGGAGTCTGGCCAGAGGATTCATGGACCGAATTGTTAATGGCAAATTCGGCCCAAGGAAGGAGGTTAGCCCAGTTGTTGTGGTGCGCGGATATAAAATGGCGGAGGTAAGTTACCAAGGTCTGATTAGTCCTCTCCACTAGTCCATTGGTCTCGGGATGGTATGCGGAGGAGATGTTCAGCTCTATCTGCAGGAGCTTACAGAGCTCTCTCCAGAAGCGAGACACGAACTGGGGACCCCGGTCGCTCACCACCTTGTCAGGCATGCCATGCAACCTAAATACATGCCGAATGAACAAGGTGGCGAGAGCACGTGACGTCGGGAGTCGTGGGAGAGGCACCAAGTGGACCATTTTAGAGAAGTGGTCCGTGATGACCCATACGACCCTGTGCCCTGCTGACTTGGGCAGATCTCCCAGGAAGTCCATCCCCACCACTTCCCAGGGACGATCCGGCACTGGCAGTGGGTGAAGAAGACCTGCCGGTCTCTGCCGGGACGGCTTATTCCGAGCACACGACATACAGGCTCCCACATATTCCTGTATGTCCTGGGGTAGTCTTGGCCACCAATAATGCCTGGTCACCAGGTCTCTGGTCCTTTTGACCCCGAAGTGACCCCCGACCTTGGAGGCATGGGCCCACGATAGCACCTCGTTCCGTAGTTCAGGGGGAACGAGGGTTTTGCCAGGTGGCACCTGCTCCAAAGAAGTGGGAGTGACCATCCTCAAGCTGTCCGGGGGTAGTATAAGACGAGGCTCCTCCTCGTCCTCCTCCAACACAACCATACAACGTGACAAGGCATCGGCCCGTACGTTCTTCTCACCGGCCAGGTGGCGGATAATAAAGCGGAACCGGGAGAAGAATAAAGACCAACGGGCCTGCCTTGGGTTCAGGCGTTGTGCTGTCTGGAGGTATGTGAGGTTTTTGTGGTCAGAAAAAACCTCAAATGGATGCTTCGCACCCTCCAGGACATGCCGCCATTCCTGGAATGCTAGTTTCATCGCCAGTAACTCCCTATCCCCTAGGGAGTAGTTCCTCTCGGCCGGAGAAAAGGTCTGTTTCCTTCCTCGTTCGTTTTTCTGGTACAGGACTGCACCTGCACCAACCGAAGAGGCGTCTACCTCCAGTAGGAAGGGTTTGGAGATGTCTGGACGATGAAGGATGGGAGCTCTGGAGAAGTGAGTTTTGAGAGTGTGAAATGCCTCTAACGTTTCCCGTGTCCATGCTTTGGGATTAGCGCCCTTGCGGGTAAGGGCAATGATGGGTGCTTCCACCGTCGAGAAGTTGGGAATGAACTGGCAATAATAATTGATAAACCCCAAGAATCGCTGGATCGCCTTCAGCGAGCGGGGCTCAGGCCAGTTCATCACTGTCTCCAACTTCCCCGGATCCATTGCTAACCCCTGACTGGACACTATGTACCCCAGGAACGGCAAGGATTCCTGTTCAAAAACGCACTTTTCCAGCTTAGCATATAACGAATGGGTGCGGAGCCTCTTAAGTACTCGGATGACATCCCTCCGATGGGTGGTAAGATCGGGGGAGAAGATAAGAATGTCATCCAGGTATGCAACCACGGAAAGATACAAATCCCGGAAAATGTCATTCACAAAGTCTTGAAATACGGCGGGGGCATTGCAGAGTCCGAAGGGCATTACTAGATACTCGTAGTGACCGTCCCTGGTGTTAAAGGCGGTCTTCCACTCATCGCCCTTTCGGACTCGCACTAGATTATACGCCCCGCGTAGATCCAGCTTTGTGAAGACCTTTGCCCCGCGGAATCGATCAAATAGCTCAGTAATGAGGGGCAAAGGGTATTTGTTCTTGATTGTGATTGCATTTAATCCCCTGTAATCGATACAGGGGCGCAGATCCCCTTCCTTCTTCTGCACAAAAAAGAACCCTGCACCAGCCGGTGAAATAGACTTGCGAAAGAACCCCTTCGCCAGGCTGTCCTGAATATATTTGGACATAGCCTCCGTCTCTGGAGCAGAGAGTGGATACACTCTGCCCCTAGGGGGCTCGGAGCCTGGCTTCAGGTCTATTCGGCAATCATATGGCCGGTGGGGAGGAAGAGTATCTGCGGCCCTTTTGGAAAAGACATCCCTGTAGGCCTCATAAGGTGTCGGTAAACCCGGCCCCTCAGTATTCCCTGAGGACCCAACCGACCTAATGGTAGCGGGTGGTTCGGTAGTCACGAGGTGCTCTCTACAGGATCCTGCCCAGGATGAGATCTCCCCTGTTGCCCAGTTGAGTATAGGAGCATGCTGTCTCAACCAGGGAAGGCCCAGTAGGATCTCATCCGTCCCCCCTGGAAGCACCAGGAAGGACACCTGCTCATGGTGTCCCGGTGGTACATCCATCCTGAGAGGGATGGTGATCTGGGTGATAGGATCGAGTAGTATGGACCCGTCGACTACCCGGACCCTGAGTGGCTTGGGCAGCAGAACCAGGGGAACTGAGTATCGGGTTGCCAGGGAGGTCGAGATGAAATTGCCTTCAGCGCCTGAGTCCAAGCAAGCCAGGGCAGAGAAGAGAGTAGTGCCGAACTGCAACTGGGCGCTGATAGTCAACCTAGAGGGAGAAGTAGCGTCTAGAGTCCCCCCTCTGATAGAAACTAGACGCTGTCTTTTCCCGACGGTTTGGGACATAGGGTAGCTATGTGTCCCCTCTGCCCACAGGAAAAGCAGATGACACAAGACCGAGAACCTGGGGCAGAGGAGACCACCTTGGACACCTCCATTGACTCCACGGAGTCGCCTACAGGACTGGCTGGGGGACCTGTCTGATGGAAGACGGGAGTCAGACGCTTTTTAGGCCGAGAAGACGTGGGTGCTGAAGAGACCTCGAGCCTTCGCTCCGCCTGGCGGATGTCTATGCGAGAGGCAACCTGAATCAAGGACTCTAAAGTGGCAGGCACCTCACGTGTGGCCAGTGCGTCTTTGACAAACCCTGCCAGGCCCTCCCAAAACACAGGGACAAGGACCTTATCCGGCCAGTCCAGCTCTGCGGCCAGTGTCCTAAAGTGTACAGCAAAGTCCCCGACTGAAGCAGACCCTTGCCGAAGTCGTAGGAGGCGCAGCGCGGAATCGTGGGTGACTTGAGGCCCGAGGAACACCATTCTCATGGCCCCAAGATAAGCTGCTAAGTTATTCACCACACGATCTCTGCGCTCCCACAACGGCGTGGACCACTTCAGCACTTTCCCTGTGAGCAGGGACTGGACGAAGGCTACCTTCGCCTTCTCAGTAGCGTAAAGAGTCGCGGACAGCTCTAAGTAGGTGGTAACCTGGTTTATAAAACCACGGCACTCAGAGCTGTTGCCGCTAAAGCGCTCTGGAAGCGCAAGGCGAGGAGACCTTCCGCCCAATAGCACAGCCTGGGTAGCCGCCTGGGTGGCGACTGTCGTCAGAGTAGTCTTATCAGAGGAAGACTGCTCCACTGCTGCCAATCGTGACTCCAACTGCTGCACATAACGCAGCAACTGCTGCTGCTCTTCAGCCATAGCCAGACCTTTGGCGCGACCGTAATGTTACGAGGGGGACCCGGGGAAGCGTGCCAAGATGGGAAATGGACTGCTTCCGCCGGTCAAGGTCCACTGTGCGGTGTAAGGGACCGCCGCTATGGTGGGTGAAGAGTGAGCGGGTTGCTGCTAGCGATCGTCTGGAATGTCACAGACGATCTATGTACACCGATCTGCCCTAACCCGTGAGGGTTGTATGGCACAGATCTCACGGCTCGGTGTACCTGTTGCATGGGGAAGCACAGAGGTGCCCACGCACGTGTGCCAGTGGAAGTCACGAGAATATGGCATGAGGGTAGCACAGAGGTGCCCACGCACGTGTGCTTTCAATAACCAGGTGAGTCCAATGGAGACTTGAGGAGCTCACCTGGAACAGGAACACGGCCTGTTGACGGGGGTACTGCCGGAGCAGCAAGGCAGGAACACGGCCTGCAAACGAGGTACTGCCGGAGCAGCAAGGGCCAAGCCCACAAGAGACAGTAATGCCTGAGCAGTGGCGTGGCAGCACGCTGCCAGACATCCAAACATAGAAGGACGGTCGCGCGCCGCCATGATGGCAGGGGGAGCTTTTAAGGAGGTGCAGCTCCACCTGAGGGCGGGCGCGAGGCGGAGATGACGGACTTGACCCAATCAGGGTCCACGACGTCCCAGCCTGGCCAGTCAGGATTCACCACGTCATCAGCCTTGTCATCAAGCCGTGTGACGTCAGTGAGCGAATCAGGACCCACCACGCATTGCACATGCTCACCCTCCTGCCTCTGGGAAATAGAGGCGGGATCCTCGGTCTCACAATGTGGAGAGATAACGGGAATCTCACTGCTTCCCTGAGCAGTAAACCTCTGCACATTGCGCAGCCTCGCAGACCTTCGGGGCCGTTGAGCAGGAGAGTCTGCGGCAGGCCAGGAATGGGAGACCGCTTCACTCCTTGTAACAGGAGAACCACTAGGTGTCACCCTTCTGCTGCCTCTCTGAGAAGGTATCTCCTGCAGTCTGGCAGACCTTCGGCGCCGCTGAGCAGGAGTGCTCGTGGCAGGCAAGGAATGGGAGACTGCCTCAGTCCTTGCCTCAGGAGAGCCACAAGATGTAACACATTTGTAGCTAATGAAGGGAGGGGTGCACAGTGTGAAGACATGACCCCCATTAATCTAGACAAAAAGACTGATGGCACTCCCAAATTTTCAGTGTGAACAGGTGCATACCTAACATGACATGTAATGACAAAAAAGACAAATATTTTCCTGCAAATATTCTTGAACTAAAAGTTAAATAATAAAGTAGCTGAAAAATAAGGAAGGAGCTGATTTTATGCTAATTTTCCTCAAACTTACTTTTTGTGGTGTTCCTAGGAAGCTCGGGGGCTGGCTTAAATGTATAATAATTTTATAATCATATATTGGTAAAAATTATATTTTCGGAGATCCCTACAACCAGATTTTTCCTTTATATTGTTCTTAAATGAGCACTTTTAAAAAAAATTCTATCAAGACGTCAATGCCAACCCGGTTATGTCTCCCCAGAAGAAATTGTTCGTCGGGGCCCCCCAAAAAGTAACTTATGGTGATATTATTTAAAATATATTTCCAAATAAGCAACACTTTCCCTTCCCAGCCATATTGCATATAGCCAAGTTATAGCCTTTTATTTTCTTTGCACACAGCTTAGCATTAAGTCACTGATAATTTACATAGCAATGCTATCCACACTAAGCCATACAAAATCAATATGATAAACATAAAATAAGATAAATGCCTGAGATGGAGATAAAGATCTAAAATGTACAACTAAATAAAGAGCCGGCATAAAGCTTTATCGCTGAACTATAATGCCTTCCCAGCTGGCGCAGTTTAGAGTAGTATATACAGGGAAAATTAAAGCTAACAGGTTCTCAATAAAATGTCTGTTAAAATGCATCTTACGCATTTCGTATAATTAGAATTTTTTGGGAAAGTTATTGGTTCTGTGTAAATCACCGTCACAAATTGTTCAAACTCTAATGAACCAATCATGGGTAAATTACACTTTTTGGCTATTAACACTAGTTTCACGCCTGTGTCCCTGTAGAAATTATAACATTATTCAGGTGTTAAAGTCTGCTGCATATAGACTAGCCTTAAAGGTACAATATTTGGGAGGTGCTCATTAGATTTACATAGATAAATGCTAAACACTAGATCGATATCTAGATACAATCATTGATTGATTAATTAATCTAGTTCTATTTTTTAGCTTTTTTAACTTTAATTTTTTTTTATAATACCTATAACATTTCGCCAGTAACATTCTTCTTGCATTCCCTTTGTTTTGAAGAGTTACCTTATCACTTATTGTTTCGTAAACATCTCTAATAAGACAACTCCTTTTATAATGGTCTAAGATACAGTACCAGTTGGTTGAAATGCCTGATTCAGCTCTCTGTTGCACACCTGGATCCAGGCTTGGTTCCAATCACCTCATCTGCTGAGCTCTGTTGTGCTCCATGTCGGGTTGTGCAGGTATCCTGGCGTGTTCCCATGTAATCATCTAACTCAGCCTATATAAGGCTCACCAGGACTCACACCTGTGTCTTGGTATTAAGACTTTTAATGTTCCTGTGTCCTGTCTGCGTGCAGTCTCCTGTACTTCTAATACCTGTTTCCTGGTTTCCTGTCTGCCATTGTACTTCAGTGTTACAACTACCTGCTTCCTGATCTTCTGTCTGTGGTCGGTCTCCAGTGCTTCTACTACCTGCTTTCTGATTTCCTGTCTGCCATTATACTGCAGTGTTACAACGGCAATCGCCTGTCTGTCGTTAGACTCCATTGTTACAACTACCTGCTTCCTGGTTTCCTGTCTGCCTGCGGTCTCCGGTACATCTGCTCCCTGCTTTGTGGTTCATTGTCTGCGTGTTTTTCCTGTGATTCTACTACCTGCTTCCTGGATTCCTGTTTGGCTGGGGTTCTCCAGTGCTTCCCCTACTTGCTTCACACTCTCATCTTTACCTGTGGCCTGCAGTGCTTTTACAACCTGGTTACCAGTCTCCTATCTTCTAATATTTGCTTCCTGGTTTACTATCTGTCTGCATCCTCTAGTGCTTCTACTACTGTATCATGGTTTCCGGTCGGCCATTGGTCACCAGTGCTTCTATTACATGCTTCATTCTTTCCTGTCCGTCTGCAGTCTCCACTGTTATCATTACCTGCTTCTCGGTCTCCTGTCTAACTGTGGCCTCCAGTGCTTTTAGTATCTGCTTACCAGACTCCTATCAACCTGCGGTCTTCTGTGCTTCTACTACTTGCTTCTTGGTTTCCTATCTGACTGTGTCCTCCAGTGCTTCTGCTACCTGCTTCCTTATTTCCTGTCTGCCATTGGTCTCCAGTGCTTTTACTACCCGCTTCCTGGTTTCCAGTCTGCCTGCGGTCTGCAGTACTTATACTACCTGGTTTTCTATTTGGCTAGGGTATCAAGTGCTTCTACTACCTGCTTTCTGGTCTGCTGTGTGCCTGTGGTCTCCTGTGCTTCAACTACCTGCTTCGTGGTTTACTGTTTGGCTGGGGTCTCCAGTGCTTCTACTAACTACTTCCCAGACTCCAGTCTACCTAAGGCCTCCAATGCATTTACAACCTGCTTACCAGTCTCTTGTCTACCTGCAGTCTCTTGTGCTTCTACTACTTGCTTCCTGGTTTCTTATCTGTCTGCATCCTCCAGTGCTTCTTCAACCTGCTTCATGGTTTCCTGTCTGCCTACAGTCTCCAGTGCTTCCACTAACTGCTACCTGGTTTCCTATTTGGATGCGGTCTGCAGTGCTTCTACTACCACCTTCCCAGTTTCCTGTTTTCCTGATGTTTCCTGTGCTTCTACTACCCGTTTCCCCGCATGCCTTACTTGTCTTTTACACTAACATCCCTGAGCTATGTGCCCACCCAGACTTTTTGGGCTCAGAGGATCCACCTCACTAAGTGAAAAGTGAACTGAAATATCTTCAAGTGGCCAATGGTAAATTACTGTCTGGAATGTTGGATTTTTTTCAAGGGTCATTAACTGAAACCAGGCTTCCATGGCATATTTGATTGATCTTGCTCTGTTTCGAGGCATGAGGGCACGAGGCATCCTTGACTGCGTCATGGACAGAGGATTGGCAAGCATGTAGCACAGGGGAAGAGGCAGTGATGTTACCCATTGATATCTAGTTGGGTGCTTGGAAGCCATGTGACTAAGAATGCTGGTAGTGGTCAGACTCTTGCTGATTTCAGTGCGGCAGAGATGGCAATTTTTTTTTTTTATTGTCTGCACTTTCTTTAACCTTGCCCTGGCAATTTTCCATTTTTCTTTTAGTTTTTTCCTCCCCTTCTTCCAAGAGCCATAACTTTTTTATTTTTTCTGGCAAAATAGGAATGTTTGAATGGAAAAGCATACAGTCAAGAATGTGGAGAAATGGAAGCATTCACCTTTTGAAAATCAAGAATTTAATACCATCCTTAAAATATCTACAGACTTTGACTTTAGGATACCTCAACTTGCTTTTCTAAAGTTTGGGTATTGTAAATTACACTCCTAAATTTACTTGTTCACAAAATACGTCTCTTTATTGTTTATTGATCAAGTTTATGACCAAAATCCATAATCCTTCATAGATGCTAACATCCTCCAGATGTAAACAACATCATAAATTCAAGAATACGAATGCAATTATTGGTTGAAGGCTCGACAACAATAAACCTATCAAATGCTTATTAATTGCCTCTCATCAAAACCAGGACCTTATGAATCCCAGTTTGAAATTATTCTGTACTTTTGGGGGTTAAAAAACAAAATTAATTTTTCCCGTTCCACAAAAAAATAAATCATGCAAAGTGATTTGGCTTTATATCAGTGGCAATGCACTCCTCATTTGTTCTGTGTGTTGTGTAAGATTTACAGTGCATGATAGGAGTGGTAATGAAGGCTTATGAATAGCATTAAGGGGGCTTTGAGAATTGTTAATCAGCATAATAGATATTACTCTTGTACAATAAATAAGCATCCTTACAAATCACTACTCTGGAATGATGCATCCAATAAACTAATTATAGTTTTGAATAAACCTATTAATGATGTGACGTGCCACTGAAGCGTGCACAGCTTCTTACTGCAAAGCAACTCAGATTTATTCAAGAGGAAACCAACATCTCTTAAGTTTGGAATTAATTGAAAATTCTCTCGTTAATGTGGTTTTGTTAAGGCCATCCTTGTGTTTTCCTATTTTCTTTTGAAATAATTTTTCAAAATATTAAAGGGGAATGAAAAAATAAAGATGTAAAACTGAAAAAAACATAACAGGAAGACAAAATAATGACTAAAAAATTGAAAAAAATAAAAAAGAGATGAAGCTAGCCATGGAAAATTAACTGATATGTAATGAATTTGGATATCTCCAATGGTCAATGTAGGAGGAGATTGGAAACATATATTCTACCAGAAAAATATCTTACTTGTAATATTTTGTGCAATTAAAACCATATTTTTTTTAAAAAAAAAAATGTAAAAACCTAATACACAAAAATGACAAAGGACTAAAAAAATACAAAATAGATTAATCCCTTCCTTCTTCTCGGAATGAGGAACTGATATGGGGGTAGGATAAACTCTCCCTGACATGGTGTATCCTTACCTAATGGAGTTAACACACCCTACTCTGTTCAGTGCCCCCATTCCTCAGAGGCTGTCCCTTAAAGATGTCCCTGTACTTACTCTGCCAATAAGTAATAGAAAAGCAGATAGACTATTGGACAAAGAGACCAGTAGTACTTATCTCAAAGAGTTGTTCTTCATAAAGGATGTCTTGTAAGGATCAGGCTAGATTTAAAAAAACAAAACAAAAAAAAACTAGTTAATAAAATATGATTTTAATTGCACAAAAATTGCTAGTAAGGTATTTTTCTGGTGGAACCCATTTATATGCATACCTATACATATATTTGAATTATCTTTAGAGTTTAGGGAACAGATATAGTTTTAAGTTTTTAAGCTAGACTTAAAATGTGACCGTCGTTTTAATTTTTAATTCATAAGTCAATAGTACACATGAAAATAAGCAATTTTGTCTATCTAATATCTAATTAGACAAATTTGCTTCTTTCTCTGCCAGAATTTATCAGTCATTATCAAAATTCTCAATTCAGAGGTAAAATCTGTATTCAGTAAAGATTTTGCCATTACTGAGATAGAAGATGATGGTTGCTACTGTTGAGATTCTATGCAGATAGAATAATGAGGAAGGGGAGGAACTCTGCCTCTAACTCCTCCCTGTGCCTCTAGCTCCTCCCTTTGCCTCTAGCTCCTCCCTTAATCAAAATCATCATAGAATCTCATCAGTCACAACTGCCATCTCCTATATCAGTAATGAATAAATATTATGTTTTGCATAAACATTCGATAGTTGTTGGCAGGGCAACAGCTTTTCTTCTCAACCCCTCCATGCATGCTCAGGTTAGCTAAGCATTCCTGAGATTTCTATGTAAGGGAAAGATTTACGGCTATTAACCAATCACTTTAGATGTAAAGGAGATGAGCACAAATAGGGTCTTATCTATGAGGACAATATGGTAGGACCACAGCAGTTGCTTGCTCTACTGGGCCGGTAGTGTTAGACACAACTACTATAGGAGTGGAAGGTATAGCTGCAGCCCCACCCACATTGTAGAAGTGCAGACAGTGGAGATAAAACGGTAAAGCTATGCTACTGTTCACATATGGCTGAAGCCAGTTCCTATTCAAGTGGTCTTATTCAACACGTTTCAGAGTGGATCCTCCTTTATCAAGACAATTGTTTGTGAATTTCCTGATGAAGAATTATCCACTGCGAAATGTGTTGAATAAAATCAGTTGAAAAGGAACCGGCTTCATCTCTATGTGAACAGCAGTGTGGCTTAGGGGTGCTTCACACACAGCGAGCTCGCTGCCGAGATCGCTGCTGAGTCACGCTTTTTGTGACGCAGCAGTGACCTCATTAGCGATCTCGCTGTGTGTGACACTGAGCAGCGATCTGGCCCCTGCTGCGAGATCGCTGCTCGTTACACACAGCCCTGGTTCGTTTTCTTCAAAGGCACTCTCCCACTGTGACACACAGATCGCTGTGTGTGACAGCGAGAGAGCGACGAATGAAGCGAGCAGGGAGCAGGAGCCGGCATCTGGCAGCTGCGGTAAGCTGTATCCAAGATAAACATCGGGTAACCAAGGTGGTTACCCGATATTTACCTTAGTTACCAGCCTACGCAGCTCTCACGCTGCCTGTGCTGCCGGCTCCGGCTCTCTGCACATGTAGCTGCAGTACACATTGGGTTAATTAACCCGATGTGTACTGTAGCTAGGAGAGCAAGGAGCCAGCGCTAAACAGTGTGCGCGGCTCCCTGCTCTCTGCACATATAGCTGCATTACACATCGGGTTAATTAACCCGATGTGTACTGTAGCTAGGAGAGAAAAGCTAAGCGGTGTGGGCTGGTAACTAATGTAAACATCGGGTAACCATACCCAATGTTTACCTTTACCTTATTAGTTACCAGTGTCCGCAGCTTCCAGACACCGGCTCCGTGCAAGCGCAGGGTCGCTTGCACGTCGCTGCTGGCTGGGGGCTGGTCACTGGTCGCTGGTGAGATCTGCCTGTTTGACAGCTCACCAGCGACCATGTAGCGATGCAGCAGCGATCCTGACCAGGTCAGATCGCTGGTCGGATCGCTGCTGCATCGCTAAAGTGTGAAGGCACCCTTAGACCTTTCATCTCCATTGTCTGAACCAACCACTTTAGGCAGTTACTTATCTCCTGTGAATATAAATGATTAGGCATGTTGGAAGTCAACATGCTCAATCTTTAGTTCTACTTATATCTGCTAATTGAAAAGAGTGGGGACACCAGCATACATTTGATATTCTTGGCCTCCTTGACATCTCATTTGTGTCAGTAGCTAAATAAGCTACTCATAATTAAGGATATAATAATTCATAATTGTTGAGGAAAGGTTAAACATATGTTCTGGATATATTCGATATTTACTGACGTTCCACCTACAGATTTACTTCTCTCTTCACCCTTTAAATGCTTTGTACACATATTACTGGGAACACTGTGAGCAGTTGGGTGGATAAGGAGGATAGAAACATTTTTAGCCAGAAGCTGTAAAGCAGAAATTCCGGTATTCAATATTTGCATACCTCAGAGTTTATTCGTAAGAGTATATTTCATGCTTAGTATGCATGTGTTCACACTTATCTGTTAGGAAATGACATAATTATTTTTTCATTTAAGACTACCAAGAAATCAGACGTGTATGCAGCAGAGCAAGCCCATGTCATCTGTAGTGGAGTTTTTTGGAAGTGTATTGAGTCTAGAAGAAATCGAAGACCGAAACTGTTACCAGAGGAACCCAAAGACCAAACACCAAATATCATCACCAGAGGAACCCGAAGACAGAACACTGAATACCATCATCTGAGAAGAACCACACTTTGCAGTCAAGCAATGAAGCCAGAACATCAGAGCACCGTCTCCAGGGAAAGATGAGATTACGTTGTCAAGCATCGAAGATCAAATATCAAGAACTGGTGGCCAATAAATTAACATTTACTCCAGTGCAGCATCCAAGTAAGCCGGGCCATTGCTTCCCAAACTCATATACCGTAATAAGAGAGAATAGCTAGCTACAAGAGTTAACTATCGATATAATTTGACTGCACGAAGCTTAGTGTGCTGTTAAGGCTGGAGTCACACTTTCTTGTGACTTGCATGAGGATCGCATCGCCTGACCAGACCGGCCACATGCTCTCCTGACAGGCATAGGTCAGCATCATGTATTTCTATGCAGCTGCATGCTCCTGTCAGGAGAGCGGGCAGCCAGTCCGAGAGATGAGAAGCGATCCTTTCGTAAGTCACACGCAAGTGTAATTCTAACCTAACATACATGAACTACATAAAGCTTAAAGAGGGGTTCGCTAATTATTTTTCCAAGCCACATCGATATAATGTTGAGAAACAAGGGTTCTCTCAAATACCCTGTGTTGCCAATAATGCCTGTGAGTGGTGCTATTGCGGCCCGCTCATTCCCTTCTCATGACCCCTGGGCTCTGTGACCTCTGATGTCCAGTGATGTCACATCAACTTCCAGTTGACCTGACATCACCACGGCCAGCCCCAGTCTTCCTGAGTCACTCGGCTATGGGCAGCATTTCACCGCTCATCACAGCCCAGCATCTCTCCTCCATTGCAGAGCACCACAAGCAGGAGCGATGCTGGGCTGTGACAAGCAGCGAAATGCTGCCCACAACCCAGTCACTCACGGGAGCCTAGAGCCGGATGCAGTGATGTCAGGTCAACTGGAAGTTGACCTGACATCACCGGACATCACAGTTCACAGAGCCTGGGTGGTCATGAGAAGGGGATGACCGGACCACAATAGCGCCACTCACAGGCACTATTGACTTCACAAGGTATTTGAGAGAAGGCTTGTTTCTCAACATATCGATGTGACTTGGAAAAATAAGTAGTGAACCACCTCTTTAAGTCTTCTTACTTAATCATCATTATCATGACTACTAGTAGGGTACACTGACACTCCCAGGATGTAAGAACCAGGATTGGAATAATAATAAAGGAATCTGTTCATTGTAATCTCAGTGGTTCTATGCAACTGACCAGTTAATTGTAACTGAAACTTAGGAACTGTGATTTAATTTTTTTTTTTTTTTAAATTCCTGCATTGCATTCTAATTACCCTTTCCTCTCCGATCTTACTGTTCCCGTCCAATAAACACCTGTTGTAGTCACCAATAAGTTTCCTTTTTTGCGTGTTGCATTCCCGATACCTGTGTATCATTTCCAAATGTATAAATTTGCCTGGGGTGGTCCACTATTCAGCTTTAGTGCAACATCTTTTGCAAACCTCATAAAAAAGGCTTTTCTCAATACCTTGTTTAGTAAATTCTGCCTCTGAGCAGTGCTATTGAGGTCCGCTCATCCCTATTACGTGATCCCCTGGCTCCATGACCTCTGAGGTCCTGTTATGTCCCAGCAGCTTCCAGTTGACCTGACATCAGTGAGGTGGCCCAAGTCTTCTTGAGTGACTGAGCTGTGGGCAGTTTCACCGCTCATCACAGCCCATCATCTCGTGCACTCTCTCCTTCGTTACAGAGTGTCGCAAGCAGAAGCGATGCTGGGCTGTGACGAGCGGTAAAACTCCACCCAAAGGTCAGTCACTCAAGGAGACTGGGGCCTGCCTCGATGATGTCGGGTCAACTGGAAGTTGACGTGGCATCACCAGATCTAAGAGGTCACGGAGCCTGGGGGTCATGTGATGGGGATGAGTTGACCGTAATAATGCCACTCAGAGGCAGCATTTACTAAACAAGGTATTTGAGAAAAGCCTTCTTTATGAGGTTTACATCGATGTGACCACTAATGCTGAGTAGTGGACCACCTCTTTAAGGTTAGACCTTGTCAACCGCCATAAAGTCACAGTGAAATTTAACAAGGCACTCCCGAACTTGAAAGTGATCCAAGTTTATTTAATGTGCATGAAAAAAAAATGTTTTTGTTCCACAACGGACCTTCCTCAGTTGCACATTAGTGGAGTGGACTGGAGACAAAGGATGGCGTGGGGCACGGTATCCACCACTGCATTTTCTATAAAGTCACAGTGAGACTAATTTTGCGGGATTACAAAAACTTTTATTTTAGGAAATCTAAAAATTACAAAAACTTTTATTTTAGGAAATTTAAATAAGATTATCTCAAAACTTCAACCAAATTGTTTCGTTTTTTGGAAAACATTGACACGTTCTGTTGATCCGGTGCTCCACTTCCTCCAGTCTTGTAATGAAACAGAACAGTGTTCATTGTCTTCTCCTGGAGAACATTTTGAGCTTTCAGATGTTATCTCCCTGCCGTTATTTCCTACATAATTATACTCAGCCCTATTGGTATTATTTAAAACACTCATCCTTTGATTCATAATTGTTTTCAATCCCAAATTGCAAAAGATTTTCTGCTTAGAACGAGACATCAGTTGCCATCCGGCACAGTAACCGACTCTTCTCATTTTTTTCGCTATCCAATAAAACAATAAATGTCATGTTAACAGGTTTATTATATTCCGCCCAGATGTAACTTAATGAGTTTTGCAAAAAACAATTATCTGATTAAAAAGAAAATGATTAAAAAGTAAATTAAAAGTAAACTCCCTTTGATTGTTTAATACAGCTATGGTTTCTTCTTATCAATGTCGCCTGTCAATTAAAATATATTTTTATTACATTTTTGGACCAATAACTTGCTTACTATAGATGATCTTATAATTAACTGCGGCATCGGGGATTCGGGGTATTGACATGCCTTGTTATTCAACCGGATAGATAGCATGTCTCCATTTGATATGTATTACTTTGCAGTCATCAGTTGTTGCTTGCTGATGTTCTTCTGCAAAAATAAAGTTTCCAGTTTCTCAAGGTCGTGCGGTAGATTGCTGTTTTTTTCTTTAGGTGGCTCTTTTGGATTCTGAAAAAGCCAATTACCTTTAATCCTAATTAACTGTTAAGGGAGCTTAAATTCGTTTGCACTCTTTGAAATACAGTCGGCGTAGGTGAGGTCTCAGTCACGGTTGTTTCTGCTAGTTCGGTATCAATTATTGGAAAGGTGCATGCTGTGAAGAAAAAAATACAGAGTGTTAAAATAAATTGTTCCTTTGAGTACGTCTGATGTTTAGAGATCTCTGTTTCTTGCTCAACAGCAGGATGCGTGTTCAGAGACCTGCGCTCAGTGCTCAATTGGTTGACCTTACCTTGCATGTGAACATTTTGAAAGTATTTTCGAATAATAAGGTATGATAGTGTAATTTTATTTTTCTGCTTACTAGAATTGGAGAAAACTTATCATCCTTTTAAATATTTTCTTACTTTTTTCTTTTTTTTTATGTGAGGTTTACACAAAAATTCCCTTATGCAGTTAACGACTTAATGTTTGTGCTTGATGGAAAAATGGGAGAAAAGTTCTTTGTTATGTTTATATTCAAACTAAGAAGACTAACGAGAACTTTACATTGTTTTTGGAGCTCTGCAACAGAATGTAGTCTCTGCTGCGTAGTTGTAGAGGTTTTACGGCAATAGAGTGACTGAAAATAATAAGGCATAAATGTCTGATTGATTTGGTTACCTTCACTTCTACACTCTCTAGTGATGTGCGAGCATTACCATGCTCAGATGCTCGGTATTGATGACAATCCCAACTGTGGCCATTGTTGAGATCATACCTTTATACCTCCTGAGTGTAAGCACTAGGGATGATTGAATACCTCAAATATTTGGCAACGCCCATATTCGCCGTATAGGTCGCCGCAATTCGACTATTTTAGAATATTCGATTTGCAATGTAAGCCTATGGGAAACCCGAATAGTTGCCGATTAGCAACTATTCGGGCTTCCCATAGACTTAAATTGCGCATTGAATATTCGCATAACGGCGACCTACTCATTGGATATTTACGAAGCCGAATATTGCCGAATATTTGTGATATTCGATCATCCCTAGTAAGCACTCAATGGTGGCCACCATCGCAGTATGTTCCTAGCCTTAAGGGTACTTTACATGCTGCGGCATTGCTAGCGATTGCTAGCGATGTCGAGCGCGATAGCACCCGCCCCCGTCGTACATGCGATATCTGGTGCTTGCTGCCGTAGCGAACATTATCGCTATGGCAGCTTCAGACGCACATACCTGGTTGGCGACGTCGCTGTGACCGCCGAACAATCCCTCCTTCAAGGGGGGTGCATTCGGTGTCACTGCGACGTCACCACGACGTCACTAAGCCGCCGGCAAATTGAAACGGAGGGGCGGAGATGAGAGGGACATAACATCCAGCCCACCTCCTTCCTTCCGCATTGCCGCTAGATGCAGGTAAGGAGATGTTTGTCGTTCCTGCGGCTTCACACACAGCGATGTGTGGTGCTGCAGGAACGACAAACAACATGGTATCAGCAGCAGGAGCGACATTATGGAAATGAACGACGTGACACAGATCAGCGATTTTTGTCACTTTTGCGCTCGTTCATCGTCGCAGGTAGAATTTACACATTGCGATGCCGCTACCGGTGCCAGATGTTGTCACGCTCCCCGGGTCCCGACGCCGTCCCTCACTCACCGCTCCGGTCCCCGGTCCTCCTGCCCACTACCACACAGCTCACTCTTCCCCCTCTGCGTCCTCCATGTTTCCTGTCCCCCGCTCCCGGCGTTCCCTTGCGACCCAGGACACACTGTCGGGCTCTCCTGCATCCTCTGCACCGCTTCCTGCTCTGGTCTCCAGCACTCGGGCTTCGCGCATGCGCATTAGGGCGCGCGTGCGGTCATTGACCTCCTCTTAAAGGGCCAGTGTTCCAGAAACAGGATATTGCCAAATTCAGGTACAGGGTATATTAGGATGTGGGCGGTGCCTGTTCAATGTGTTTCCCTAAGCTAGGTGTTCAGGTCTCCTCTTGCCTTGTCTTCTAATAACCCTGTGTCTTTCGCAGAGCCCGTCCTGCCACTCTAACCCGGTCCTGACCACAGTTCGCCCAGGAAGTCTTTCGTTGACTGTCGGCTGTGACCCCACCATCTTCTTCAGCCTGAACCCGTCTCTGATCCTCAGCTTCACCCGCTGACCTCTGCCCTCTTGTTCAGCTGGACCTGGATCCCGCCTGACGTCTCTACCCAGCACCTGAACCTGAGCCTCGTCATCTAGACTACCTCCAGGAGCTCCGTGGCCCCAGAGACATCTTCATCCCAGTCTCCTGAAGGACTCTGTTCCTGTACCGTTAGTGCTCTGGCTACTGTGCATCTAGGCCCTCTGGTGGGGTGATCGGACAGTCCCTGTACAGGGGTTAGCTCCGGGTTGCCTCACTGGAGGAGTCCGATGCACGGCCCAGAGTATCCACCACCAGGACATAACAGATGTGCATCACTAATGACGTGAACCTGACGATATATTGGCCACAATGTCGCAACGTGTAAAGCCCGCCTTAAACCAGTGATTGGTGAGTATTAGTGATGGGCGACCACTACCATGCTCAGGTGCTCGGTAAGGTATAAATGATAATCCTAATTGTGGCCATTGTTGAGATCATACCTTCACACCTCCTGAACATAAGCACCTAATAGTGGCCACCAATACAGTATGTACCTAGCCTTAAACTCTTTTCCAGTGATTGGTGAGTATTAGTGGTGAGCGAGCACTACCATGCTCGGGAGTTCGGTACTCGTAGCTAGTAATGAGCGGTCTTTATCTATTCAGGGTAGTTTGCACTACTTGGGTGCTGCCCTCGTAAGGGCGGAAGAAACTGTATGGGGCATGACAGGGGTTAGGACCTTACATCTTATCTGGATCCTACCCCTAAGCAATCCTCTAATCTGCCTGTATCATCATCCAAATTGATTGGTGGCGTTTGGTCTACCCGTGGTGAAGAATTGGGTGAGATCCATCCTTTTATTGTATATAATTTATGTGTGTTTTTGCACAATTTGCCCTGCACTTATGTATTGATTTTAAAGTGGTTAATGAAATGTTAAATTTTTTGGATTTCCACATTGTCGCTCTTCCTAACCCCAAACTCGTTTTTATGACTTTCCTCCTTCCTTTGATCCTTCTATACCTATGATAATCCTGGTGTTGGATTCTGCCCGCTCCTGACCATGCTCTTGCCTTGACCTTTGGATACTATGTCTGGTACCTACACTGCAACTCATGGTCCTGAGAGTCCAGGTTGCATCAGTTTTGTCCCTTGACCTATTACATCCTGAATATTCTTTTGGAGACAATTCTTGGCTCTATTTCTGCCTACAGCTTTCTCTGAAAGTCACTTCTCCAAATCTCGACTAATATTTTTGCTTGAGAATCTTCTTGCATCAAAGTCCATATCTCATTGTGAGTGTTAAGGGTTTAGACTGGCCCCCATTTCATACTCTTCTCAGCCAAACTTCCATGTTTTATACTAGGAAGAAGGAAGTATGCCGTTTCTAGATCCAGTGGAGACAATTCTTAGCTCTATTTCCGACCACAGATTTTTCTTAGAGTCACCTCTTCAAATCCCGACTATTCTTTGTATGTGGAAACCTTCTTGTATCAAAGTCCACATCTCTTTTTGAGTGTTAAGGGTTCAGACCGGCGACCATACATACTCCTCTCAATCAAATCTCCATGTTTTATACTAGGAAGAAGGAAGTATGTCATTTACATATCTAGTGGTGGACACAGACAGAAGAGGACCCTGTGCAAGACCAATAATTGGGCTCCTGACAGTTAAATAGCTCATCATGATCCACAGTTCCCCCTGCTTTGAGCATAGAAAGTATACATGAGCCCCTTTACTTAGTTATTCCCTTGGGTGACTTCACGGGTTGCACCAAAGGTTTGTCCACCCCTGTCCAGATCCTTCCGGTGATTTCTATCTCCACTAACAACAAAGGGATCGGGTGCTTAAATTTAGCACAATCTGTTGAGGCAGATCATTGGTTGGTTCAGTTTTGCTCTATTGTATATGTGCACCAAAGCCTGAAAATTATTTTTTAAAAAGAAGTATTGAAAAAGAACTCTTGAAAAGAGTAATTTTGCATGACTTTTGACAACCCAATGGTTTGTGTCTAATATCCTTAATATCCCCCCAAAAAATATGTATACCATATTTTTCTTTTTGCAAGGCACACTGGATTATAAGACACACCCCATCATATACTCCAGTAATGTCTTACCGAAGGGGAGGCAGCAGTGGTGGAGCAGGGTCACAGGAGGCAGGGGCGGTTCTGGAATAGAGCTCTGTTGCAGGCGCTGCAGTGGTGGCTGTGATGTCTGCTTGTGGGGGCTGTGATGACTGCAGGCATCATGCTGGCTGTGTGGAGCAGGGCAATGCAGCAGGTGTCACAGAAGCTCTGTTGGTGGGCGGGCTTCAAATAAATGGTGCCCAGGAGTCGACGCATGCGCTGATTGAGCTCTCGGCTCTATGACAAGCCGAGATCTCATCTGCGCATGTGCCACCTCCAGGCGTCATTTTCACTAAGTCTGCTTCTGGGAGATCAATGGGCCGAAGTGGGCGCATTCACAGATGAGATCTTGAACCGAGAGCTCCATCTGTGCACGCCCTGAATCCAGGCACCATTATTTGAAGCCTGCATCGCCAATAGAGCATCTCACCCGCTGCACCACCCTACTCCACACAGCCCACACCTCAGCTAGCAAAGCTCCCACCGCAGCCTGCCCAGCCCCCACCAGAGCCGGCACAGCCTCCACAGCCAGCACAGCGCCCAATCTCTACCTCCCGATAAGCTACATTCGCATTATAAGATGCACCCCTCCTCACACATTTTTGAGAGAAAAAGTGCATCTTGTAATGCGAAAAATACGGTATATATATTTTTTGAGGGGACATTAGGGGAACATTAGACTCAACCATGGGGATGTCAAAAGTTGTGCAAAATTACTTTTTCCAATACTTATTTTTATACAATATATGAATGAATATATATATATATATATATATATATATATATATACTGTATATACAGTTAGGTCCAGAAATATTTGGACAGTGACACAAGTTTTGTTATTTTAGCTGTTTACAAAAACATGTTCAGAAATACAATTATATATATAATATGGGCTGAAACTGCACACTCCCAGCTGCAATATGAGAGTTTTCACATCCAAATCGGAGAAAGGGTTTAGGAATCATAGCTCTGTAATGCATAGCCTCCTCTTTTTCAAGGGACCAAAAGTAATTGGACAAGGGACTCCAAGGGCTGCAATTAACTCTGAAGGCATCTCCCTCGTTAACCTGTAATCAATGAAGTAGTTAAAAGGTCTGGGGTTGATTACAGGTGTGTGGTTTTGCATTTGGAAGCTGTTGCTGTGACCAGACAACATGCGGTCTAAGGAACTCTCAATTGAGGTGAAGCAGAACATCCTGAGGCTGAAAAAAAAGAAAAAATCCATCAGAGAGATAGCAGACATGCTTGGAGTAGCAAAATCAACAGTCGGGTACATTCTGAGAAAAAAGGAATTGACTGGTGAGCTTGGGAACTCAAAAAGGCCTGGGCGTCCACGGATGACAACAGTGGTGGATGATCGCCACATACTTTCTTTGGTGAAGAAGAATCCATTCACAACATCAACTGAAGTCCAGAACACTCTCAGTGAAGTAGGTGTATCTGTCTCTAAGTCAACAGTAAAGAGAAGACTCCATGAAAGTAAATACAAAGGGTTCACATCTAGATGCAAACCATTCATCAATTCCAAAAATAGACAGGCCAGAGTTACATTTGCTGAAAAACACCTCATGAAACCAGCTCAGTTCTGGAAAAGTATTCTATGGACAGATGAGACAAAGATCAACCTGTACCAGAATGATGGGAAGAAAAAAGTTTGGAGAAGAAAGGGAACGGCACATGATCCAAGGCACACCACATCCTCTGTAAAACATGGTGGAGGCAACGTGATGGCATGGGCATGCATGGCTTTCAATGGTACTGGGTCACTTGTGTTTATTGATGACATAACAGCAGACAAGAGTAGCCGGATGAATTCTGAAGTGTACCGGGATATACTTTCAGCCCAGATTCAGCCAAATGCCGCAAAGTTGATCGGACGGCGCTTCATAGTACAGATGGACAATGACCCCAAGCCTACAGCCAAAGCTACCCAGGAGTTCATGAGTGCAAAAAAGTGGAACATTCTGCAATGGCCAAGTCAATCACCAGATCTTAACCCAATTGAGCATGCATTTCACTTGCTCAAATCCAGACGTAAGACGGAAAGACCCACAAACAAGCAAGACCTGAAGGCTGCGGCTGTAAAGGCCTGGCAAAGCATTAAGAAGGAGGAAACCCAGCATTTGGTGATGTCCATGGGTTCCAGACTTAAGGCAGTGATTGCCTCCAAAGGATTCGCAGCAAAATATTGAAAATAAAAATATTTTGTTTGGGTTTGGTTTATTTGTCCAATTACTTTTGACCTCCTAAAATGTGGAGTGTTTGTAAAGAAATGTGTACAATTCCTACAATTTCTATCAGATATTTCTGTTCAAACCTTCAAATTAAACGTTACAATCTGCACTTGAATTCTGTTGTAGAGGTTTCATTTCAAATCCAATGTGGTGGCATGCAGAGCCCAACTCGCGAAAATTGTGTCACTGTCCAAATATTTCTGGACCTAACTGTATATATGTGTATATATATATATATATATATATATATATATATATATATATATATATGTGTGTGTGTGTTTGTGTGTGTGTTTTCATTTTCAGTTACTTTAAAAATGTAAAAGATGAAAATATATAATTTTCTTGCCTAAAATACAAAGGAAATGCGTCATCGTTAACTTTATGCCTTTTAGAGATCATTTCATCTTCAACTTGCTGAACTGGTCAAAATAACAGTAATTGTGTCCAAGGGGTGCCCAAACTTTTGCATGCCACTCTATATATTAATTTAGAATTATTGATAAATGCTATTACTCAGCAATTTACCGGAGATATTCTAGAATTCTTCAAAGTTATAGGACAGCTTTGAGTCTGATTCATTGGTGTGAGCAACCCTTTACTCTACATCGTATTTCATTTTTTGACTTCCAAAGCAATCTCGGGAGTGAAATAGCATATCCATTAATATGTTAACGAAGTGCCAACAAGATTTGGATTTGCATTTAGAATGGACAAAAGGGAATGAAATGGATTCTCCGATATGTCCCCATGCAGCTTTAGAAGTTAATATTGGGAAATCTGGCATTAAGATCCTCGTTCTTTCTACTCTGCACCGCAGACGATGACTCTAGGGTCTCCCTGTAGAGTTGAGCCCTTGAGGATTGCACATAATGTTTATTGAGTGGTGCACATTGGTGAGCTGACGTGAGAGGATTCCTGTCTATTAATGTAGATATCTATAGATCAGGAACATAGTACATCTAGCTACTGACTGAATGTCTAATAATGATATATAAAGTCGATGGCAGATACTGGATGCACTTCTTTCTCTCATGCTCTGCTTCATTTTGTGTAATTCACTGTCTTGTGTTCTCCTGTCTGGCACTTAGAAATGCCGTCTTCTTCTAGGTCACACTTGTTAGCTCAGTAACTTACCATACCAACAATAATATTTCTAGTATTTTCTTTTCAGAATTTTAGAAAATAGATAAAATAGTTTTTTATGTGTTCATCATCGAAATAGATATAATAGTATATTTGTTCTAGAATGATGATACATTTATATACAATCATATTACATTTTGAATACAAGGATCTTATCTTATTCTTAAAGGATTTATACCAAGTTTACAAATGATTACTTACCCATTAGAATAGAGAATAACTTCCTAGCCCATGAAGCCCCGAAGACCTGGAACCCCACCACTGGGCACTCATCCTTCCCGAGACCGTTGCTTTCATTCTACAAGGCTATCTCCAAAGGATCCATAGTGAATTGACAGAGTAGAGCATCACATTCTTGACCTCAGCTCCATTTCTGAAGAGTCCTGTTCTTGGGATCAATGAAGTCTCCATATCCAGAATTTTATACCCTATCCCAAGAATAAGATATAACTTTTGAGCCCTTCAGCATCATATAATTCGTGTCATATCTAGTGTTGAGTGAGCACTAAGAAGCTCAAGAGCTTGGTACTCGAATTGAGCAGGTTGGACTCTCAGACGGACTCAACTTGAGTAACAACTATAATAGAAGTCAATGGGAAACTCTACCTTTTTTCTGGAAGACTCTAACAGGAGTGCTGGGTCTGGAAAAATCGCTAAAATGGAGGGGAAGAAGCAGTGAAATGGAATAGGAATAGCATGGGGAAGACGCCTGGACGCATCTCTGATTCCCAGGTCTCTGCTGGGAACTAAATAAATAATTTAAAAAAAAATGTTGTGGGGTTCCTCAGCCTACAGCTAAGGTAAAGCAGACAGCTGGGGGCTGATGTTATCACTCTCCTGGTACAAGCCTTCTCTGCTGGCTATATTCCTATATGAATTCTGCTAAGCAGTTCCAGCACCACTGCTAGGGATTTTACCTGTTAGACAGCAAATTCCACACAGGTTGTTTCTTTCTCATTTATCTAACCTACACCTTTCTCCTGTTTGCTGTTATATTGTAGGATTCTACTCTAGCTTGCATTTGCTATTTCACCTTCTCCACCTGTCCATGTGTTTTATGTTAACTCACTTTGGGTTCCTGCCAATCTCTTTACACTTCTTGTATCTTGGTTTATAGTGCATAGCAACCTCCCCTCTGGTTCCTCAGGAGGTACGAGGAACAACGTGACTGCCTTAGGTAGACAGATCCGAGTTGTGGGTTTCTAGTGTTACGGCTGGCATTATTCCAGCCTCTGCAGGAGTCATTATGGGCTGTGCAGCTAAGGATACTAGTCTGTACAGGAACCAGTGGGTTGCAAATGAGGCTGTATTGAGATAGGCTTTATTTCCCGTTTTACCTGTGTTGGATTACTTATGTGCATAACGTTTGGGAATTAAAATGTCATGGCAAGTGTGACCAATTGGGAGAGTTGACAGGATGGGGGGCCCCTACCCTTTCCCTCAAGCTAAAGGGGTGCCCTAGACTTACCCTCTACCCATTGTTATGCTTGAAAGTAGCAATATCTGAGTCCCCAGCCTCTCCCTATCTTTTGTCCTGGCCCTGATGACTATGTCCCCACCACTTTCACCACCGAAAGGGAAAGACGAAGATCCCCAAAACCCCACCAACAAAAGCAACAGACAGGGAATAAACACATGCACACCAATAACAAACACCATGTGAACTACAAGGATGTGTATTGGGGGAAAAATAAGGTTGGCGAAAGATAACTAAACAACTGGATACATTCACACCCAACAACTGAAGACGACATCGACAGAAACCACCTCCTTCCAGCTCATGACCAAGCTCCAGAATAAATTCTGAAAAACGGCACCCTCTGCTGGGAGCAGAGGGTATTTATCCAGGTTGGGAGTGGTCATCAGTGGAAAACCTGGTCAGGGGTAATAAGCTTGCTTTTACCGAGAAAACTGACTTTAACCCCATGCATGCCAAAAGGAAAAACACATTTAATGTGCAGAGTTTCAGATGATAATGAGAGACTCAGAGTTTGAGCCTGTCAAAGGGAGACGATTGTGACAGGAAATTCATCATTTGAAAGATGCTGTGAAAAATAAGGAAGTATGGAGATAACTGGTCTACAGAGTATCCAAGGGTCAGACTCAACTGAGTATATACAAGAAAAGTCAGATGCTAAAGGACCACTTTAAAATAAACTCAGTCAAAACTGCCAATATTGGTGGGATTGGCCAACAGATTAGTGTGACCTACAGCCTCCGATCCCTCCCCTGCCCGATGGTGGGGAATGAAGAATCTAACCTGAACAAATTTTAGAAGCCGATGCTTTTGCTTCCCTCAATACGAGACGACACCAGAGTAGTTTGACAGTGGGAATCTCATAGAAAACACAGGAGCGCTATCAACACCTTGCTGCTTCAATTACAGGGATCCAAACCATATATAAAAATTATACAGCAGAGTCTAGTAACTTGAGTATAAAATATGTTGCTTTATTTGTGTCTCGATGCAATATAAATAATAAATAAATATGTAAAATATAAAATTATTGAAAAAAACAAAGAGAAAAATTGTATGAAAAATACCCTGAATAATAATGAATAAACTGCAAGTGCTTAATAACAGGGTACTTAGTATATACATTTTTGCAAAACCGTAAGCAGCCGTCCCACCTCGTCACGGTGTACCCATCTGGGACGGTCCCTAACCAACTAAAGTTAAAATCATTATATATACCTGACTTGTGTCTATCAAAAGTCCAATGTGAATGGTAACAAGTGGTCAGCTGGGTCCCAGATTAAATACACAGCAAAATGGGAAGCAGTTAGTTGTTCAGCCTCAGTATAAGGAGGGCTGCGCCCCAAGTTGCAATAAAACAAGATAGCAGACAAAAACACCAAACAACTGAGCTGTAACAAAAAAAAAACAGTAACCATGCAACATTACAAGCATGTAAATGGCAGTCTCTAGACAAGAAAAAAACAAAGAGAAAAATTGTATGAAAAATACCCTGAATAATAATGAATAAACTGCAAGTGCTTAATAACAAGGTACTTAGTATATACATTTTTGGTGTTTTTTGTCTGCTATCTTGCTTTACTGCAAGTTGGGGGTGCAGCCCTCCTTAGGGGTACTTTGCACACTACGACATCGCAGGCCGATGCTTGTGATGCCGAGCACGATAGTCACCGCCCCCGTCGCAGCAGCGATATCTTGTGATAGTAGCCGTAGCGAACATTATCGCTACGGCAGCTTCACATGCACTTACCTGCCCTGCGACGTCGCTCTGGCCGGTGACCCGCCTCCTTCCTAAGGGGGCAGGTCGTGCGGCGTCACAGCAACGTGACACGGCAGGCGGCCACTAGAAGTGGAGGGGCGGAGATGAGCGGGACTTATACATCCCGCCCACCTCATTCATTCCACATAGCCGGCGTGAGCTGCAGTGACGCAGGTAAGCAGATGTTCCTCGCTCCTGCGGCTTCTCACACAGCGATGTGTGCTGCCGCAGGAATGAGGAACAACATCGTACCGTCGCTGCAGCGAAATTATGAAAATGTCGGACACTACAACGATGATACAATTACGACGCTTTTGCACTCGTTAATCGTATCAAAAAGAATTTACACACTACGATATCGACAGCGACACCGGATGTGCGTCACTTTCGATTTGACCCCACCGACATCGCAGCTGCGATGTCGTAGTGTGCAAAGTACCCCTTATATTGAGGCTGAACAACTAATTGCTTCACACTTTGCTGTGTATTTAATCTGGGACCCAGCTGCCCTTTTGTTACCATTCACATTGGAGTTTTGATACACACAAGTCAGGTATGTACAGTGCCTACAAGTAGTATTCAACCCCCTGCAGATTTAGCAGGTTTACACATTCGGAATTAACTTGGCATTGTGACATTTGGACTATAGATCAGCCTGGAAGTGTGAAATGCACTGCAGCAAAAAAGAATGTTATTTCTTTTTTTTTTTTTTAAATTGTGAAAAGTTTATTCAGAGGGTCATTTATTATTCAACCCCTCAATCCACCAGAATTCTGTTTGGTTCCCCTAAAGTATTAAGAAGTATTTCAGGCACAAAGAACAATGAGCTTCACATGTTTGGATTAATTATCTCTTTTTCCAGCCTTTTCTGACTAATTAAGACCCTCCCCAAACTTGTGAACAGCACTCATACTTGGTCAACATGGGAAAGACAAATGAGCATTCCAAGGCCATCAGAGACAAGATCGTGGAGGGTCACAAGGCTGGCAAGGGGTAGAAAACCCTTTCCAAGGAGTTGGGCCTACCTGTCTCCACTGTTGGGAGCATCATCCGGAAGTGGAAGGCTTATGGAACTACTGTTAGCCTTCCACAGCCTGGACAGCCTTTGAAAGTTTCCACCCGTGCCAAGGACAGGCTTGTCTGAAGAGTCAAGGCTAACCCAAGGACAACAAGGAAGGAGCTCCGGGAAGATCTCATGGCAGTGGGGACAATGGTTTCAGTCAATACCATAAGTAATGTACTCCCCCGCAATGGTCTCCGTTCCAGACGAGCCCATAAGGTACCTTTACTTTCAAAGCGTCATGTCAAGGCTCGTCTACAGTTTGCTCATGATCACTTGGAGGACTCTGAGACAGACTG
Source organism: Anomaloglossus baeobatrachus (assembly GCF_048569485.1). Taxonomy (NCBI): domain Eukaryota; kingdom Metazoa; phylum Chordata; class Amphibia; order Anura; family Aromobatidae; genus Anomaloglossus; species Anomaloglossus baeobatrachus. The sequence continues at coordinate 177,088,892 of NC_134362.1, read as the reverse complement.
GTTCAAGGTTCTCTGGTCTGATGAGACCAAGATCGAGATCTTTGGTGCCAACCACACACGTGACGTTTGGAGACTGGATGGCACTGCATACGACCCCAAGAATACCATCCCTACAGTCAAGCATGGTGGTGGCAGCATCATGCTGTGGGGCTGTTTCTCAGCCAAGGGGCCTGGCCATCTGGTCCGCATCCATGGGAAGATGGATAGCACGGCCTACCTGGAGATTTTGGCCAAGAACCTCCGCTCCTCCATCAAGGATCTTAAGATGGGTCGTCATTTCATCTTCCAACAAGACAACGACCCAAAGCACACAGCCAAGAAAACCAAGGCCTGGTTCAAGAGGGAAAAAATCAAGGTGTTGCAGTGGCCTAGTAAGTCTCCTGACCTTAACCCAATTGAAAACTTGTGGAAGGAGCTCAAGATTAAAGTCCACATGAGACACCCAAAGAACCTAGATAACTTGGAGAAGATCTGCATGGAGGAGTGGGCCAAGATAACTCCAGAGACCTGTGCCGGCCTGATCAGGTCTTATAAAAGACGATTATTAGCTGTAATTGCAAACAAGGGTTATTCCACAAAATATTAAACCTAGGGGTTGAATAATAATTGACCCACACTTTTATGTTGAAAATTTATTAAAATTTAACTGAGCAACATAACTTGTTGGTTTGTAAGATTTATGCATCTGTTAATAAATCCTGCTCTTGTTTGAAGTTTGCAGGCTCTAACTTATTTGCATCTTTTCAAACCTGCTAAATCTGCAGGGGGTTGAATACTACTTGTAGGCACTGTATAATGGTTTTAACTTTAGTTAGTTAGGGACCATCCCAGATGGGTACACCGTGATGAGGTGAGACAGCTTCTTACCTTTTTGCAAAAATGTATATACTAAGTACCCTGTTATTAAGCACTTGCAGTTTATTCATTATTATTCAGGGTATTTTTCATACAATTTTTCTCTTTGTTTTTTCTTGTCTAGAGGCTGCCATTTGCATGCTTGTAATGTTGCATGTTTACTGTTTTTTTTGTTACAGTTCAGTTTTTTGGTGTTTTTTATATAAAATTATTGACTTAAGGCCAAAACCATCTGAAGCCCCCAGATGATGCCACTTTTTTAAGGCAACACCACCTGGCAGCCGCAATATTCTAAGGAAACAGCTTTCCAAATTGTATTGCATTGTTACGCTGTAGATTATCTCTTTTGCGTGTTCTCTTCATAGCAGCGCACTGGGTAAGATCGAATGTGTTTTTCTTTCTATAATACTCAGAAATGTGCTGCATGACCTAGAAGATACCTGATGATGGCAAACAATGTAATAATCATCTGAATTAAACTCAAGAGAATAAAGTAAAGTGTTCTCTACTATATTCCTCTCTGCACTATGAATACATTTGATATATGAGAAATGTATTGTTAATGGTAATGAATCATAAAAATGGTTCAAGGTCAGCACAGGAATCCTTTCTGGCTTTGCTATTTTGCACATTGTGATCGGAATGTAATCACTTAATTAACAATGAATTGTAACAAGAGTATAAATATTGATACTCCGTGTCACAAGGAGATTTTTGCAAGCATCACCAACTGTCATGGCGGCATCAGGATCTCTGGTAACTACAGATTCTGGCACTGTCTGCTAACTTCTCTGATGTCTGTGATCCACAAGGAGATACAGGCAGGACACACAGACTGGGCTGCTTGTCAGTCTCTTTGTTCACATGCTGTGGGGGAGGCAGTCATATTCACTCCCCTCCTATGACTATTCTATTAACGCCAGCTATAGCTTGTCTATGCTGGTCTGGTGAGGTGTTGTGATCCAGACTTAATGGTGGTTGTTGTGCATTATTGCTGTTAGTGGTTGTGGTGTTAACACTTGTTGCCTTTTTGTTGCTGCCTTCCTGCTCTTGCTTTTCTTCATAGTCTCTTACTGTTTATTCCTGTGAGTTAGCAGTGTGACTAAAGGGGGCTTTACACGCTGCGACATCGCTAATGCAAACTCGTTGGGGTCATGGAATTGGTGACGCACATCCGGCCGCATTAGCGATGCCGTTGCGTGTAACACCTTTGAGCGATTTTGCATCGTTGCAAAAACATTCAAAATCGCTCATCAGTGACATGGGGGTCCATTCTCAAATATCGTTACTGCAGCAGTAACGAAGTTGCTCCTCGTTGCTTCGGCAGCACACATCGCTATGTGTGACACCGCAGGAACGAGGATCCTCTCCTTATCTCCCTCCTTGCTGCTATGCAGAAGGAAGGAGGTGGGCGGGATGTTACGTCCTGCTCATCTCCGCCCTCCGCTTCTATTGTGTGGCTGCTCGGTGACGTCGCTGTGACGCTGCACGGACCGCCCCCTTAGAAAGGAGGCGGTTCGCCGGTCACAGCGACGTCGCCGGGCAGGTAAGTATGTGTGACGGGTCTGGGCGATGTTGTGCGGCACGGGCAGCGATTTGCCAGTGTCGCACAACAGATGGGGGCGGGTATCCACGCTGGCGATATCGGGACCTATATCGTAGTGTGTAAAGCCCGCTTAAGTTTTGGTTTTCCCCTTTCTGCCTTAATCTATGTTTCCATCACACTCCTGCCCCTTCCTTCTCTGGAATCCGTAATAGATTAGCTCTAGTCACGAGAATAGTAAGGCACGGGACTCCAGCGTCTCCACCTACAGGGCTAATTTGGAGATCAGGGATAAACTGGGGTCCCTCAGCAAGAGGGACAGTATAGGATCCCCTTATCACTCACCATCCCAAAGTCACATCATGACAGCATAGCTGGCCTTACCTTTTACTACATTTCATCATGTATATCATATGAATCATTCATCTACTAATTAGGGTAAGTCCATAAATAGTAGAGTTGCTACAGAATTTTCTGCAACTGTTTCAGAAAAAAATAATTTAAATTGTAGAGAGCCCTTTATAACACTATTCAAATAAAGGAAACTAATTTTCAATGGCAGAAAGTTCAGAAACCAATGTGATATCTGTGACCTTTAAAGAAGTAATCCAGGACTATTTTATGTTTTGGATTTTTTACTATGGGCCTAAGAAATAACAGGCAGGTAATAATTAAAAACCTGCCTCTCATGTAAAGCGCCAATCTCTGCTGGCTCAGAGTGGTCACAGACCACTCCTGCTGGCGATTCTACGGCTTCTGCTGATGTGGCATAGACAGAACAGCTGCCTCTTGTCCACTCTGCTCTGAGATGGGGAATGACTACAGATGTCATGCTGATTGACAGCTGTCTCCCCACTGTCCAACTGCAGAGAGCTGTCAATAAGCATGACGTTGGAGGTCACGTCCAATTGACAGAGCATCCCAGAAGAAGAAGAGTTGCTCTGTTGATGCCAAGTGGCTGAATTTCCATTAGGAGGGGTCCATACATGCTCTGATCTGGCACTGGGTACAACAGGCAGGTTGGTAGCTACTGTAGTGCTGGTGATAAGAGAGGAGTCGGTGCCAGTGGCTATGGTGGGCACAGGCTCCACTCATCCACTAAGCTGGGTTTCCCTGGGAGCTGTAGTACCACTGGCTGACTGTAGGTGGCGTGTGTCTTCCAGCTGAAGTTACCACCATTTAGCTACAGCCAATGGGAAGACACCACACCCTTCTTATTCCCCCTCTTGTCTGCTGGTCACTGCCAGAGATAGTTTGCATTCCTGCTAGACTCTAGTTCTCCAGCTCTCGTTATTGAATCCTGTTTTGACCCCTGCCTGCTCTCTGACTATTCTCCTGCCTGCTGTATTTGTACCTCGCTGCCATCTTCGGTTTTGACCTCTGCCTGATTTCCTGTCTACGCCCTTGTCTGCCGATTTTGTCCCTGTTCTGCATCTCCTGGTTTGACCCTGCTGGACTACTACTCTCATCTGGACTGAAGCCTTCCACAAGTAATGATCTCCGGGGTCCTGTGTAATTCCAAATCCCTGTATAGGGTTTAAAGGGTTTCAGGGTTCTCAGCATCCTGCTTAGTGAGCGTCTTTCCGTATCAGCCATCCTGGGACTGTGGTTCCGGGCAGGCGTCACACTTTGGTAACATTAGCACTAGAGATGAGCAAACCTTTGGAAGTTTGGTTTGGCAGACATATTGAAACTTTAAAAAAGTTCAGTTTGTGACCCCAACTTGATCTGAACCTCAATGGAAGTCAGTAATTGAGCATTTTGTGGCTCTACCCACATGCTGCCAGTCATCAGCAGAACGCATCCGGGGAGGGTAGGTGGGATTTTTCAATTTTTTTTTGTGTGTATGCATATTACATTATTTGATCACGCTGATTTTACCCAAGTGTGAGCCGTTCAAACACTGCACACGGCTCGCACAAGGCTGAGCATCAGTCATACTCAACCACAACGCTGCTCACTTGAAAGGTTTGCACTTGTAACTCACTCAAACTTTGAACTCAATTTGTTTAGGGGGAAGTTGGTTTCGAACCCAAATCTTGACCCTCAGGTTCACTCATCCCTAATCAGCACAAACATTGTACCTGCCAGGAGCTTCATGGCATAATTTTCTGTGGTCGAACAACTGAATGCAAGCCTTACATCTCCAAGCATGATGGACAGTGTCGGAAGGAGTAGTATATAACACACTACTAATCAGTACGTGTTTTGCGCAATGACAAATTGTGCCTCTCTATCTGCCATCTGATTAATGAGTTTGGGTTTGGTGAATGCCAGGAGAACATTACCTACCTGAATCCATTGTGCTCTCCACAAAGTTTGGTGGAGAAGAAATAATAATATTATAAAAAAGGCTCATCAACACATCCACTATGTGTGAACAGGTGAATGCTAAAAATTCAATAAAGTTACAAAAATATATATGTAGCAGCACTCTAAAATGGCTAAAATTTGCAAAAATTAAATATAGGAATTTTGGCACTGCATTACTGCTATTGGAAAAAATTAGATACTTGGTTGACAAATTGACCAATTCTTGTAAACCAGACCTGGTATATTTTTGTACCATTGTTGACTTTTCAGCTTGCACCTGTTCACACAGAATGGATGTGCTGATCAGTCTTTTTTATATTTGTATTCCATTCCTTTTTGACTGAGCACTCCGCCTTTCAGCCAGGGAGTTTTCATTTTAGCTGGATCCTAACTGCCCATTGCTTGTAGGTTTCTTAACCCGGATAAAGGCGTATTAGGATAGGTTCAAAATTAAAGCTTTTTTTTTGCAACAAATTCTAATGAATTTGTCAGATGTTGAGTCATGTCCCAAGGAGAATTTCTCCCCTTTTTTAAAAATTGGCAGATGTGATAGGACTGGAGTGAAAATGACAAATGTCACCAAATTTTTTACGCAATTTGAAGTTGAGCAAAAAATGTGCAAATTTTAAAGCAATTTTACACCAGAATACAGTCATAAATTTCTTGACAAATTGATCCCATAGTTGTAAGAAAAATCACTCTAAATTACCATATTTTTCAGTTCATATGATGCACTGGATTATAAGGCGCACTCCAAATTTAGAGAATAAAAGGTAAAAAAAATAGGGTCCGTCTTACAATCCGGTGGTGTCTTACTGGGAAGGGGCAACAGCGGTGGCGGAGCATGGTCATAGGAGGCAGGAGCAGTGGTGGAGTAGGGTAATGCTGTGGATAGTGAGGCCGGTGTCCCAAATGCTCGCCGCTGGCGCTGTTGACAAGCTAAGATCAATGAGAAGCTGAGATCTCATCTGTGCATGCACCAACTCCGCCCGCCATTTTTCTTAAGTCCGCTGCTGGGAGATCAATAGGCCTGAAGCGGCGCATGCGCAGATGAGATCTTGAGCCAAGAGCTCCATCTGCGCATGCGCCAACTCTGAAAACCAATATTTGAAGCCTGCACCACCAACATGTTTAGGGTGTCCCCTGCCTCACCAGGCACAGCTCGAAGCACAGGCACCAGCAGCCTGAAGCAAAGGCACTGGATGCCCGCAGCACTGGCTCCCATAGCTTGCAGCACAGGCACCCGCAGCACTCAGCATAGGCACTTGCAAAACAGGCCCCCACAGACCCAGCATAGGTACCCACAGTATTGCTCCTGCCTCCTGTTACTCCTCTCCACCACCTCCCTGTAAGCTACATTTGGATTATAAGACGCCCCCCCCTCATTATCCTCCCAAATTTGTGGGAGGAAAAGGTGCGTCTTATAATCTTAAAAATACGGTATTTTGCAAAACAGACATAGAATTGGTTCACATATCTCTCATTTGACACATCTATTAAAATATTATAATGACAATATCATGTAATATATCATTACACAATCTATATCGTACTGTGACAATGAAATTCTCTTTTTTTTTCGTTACCTTAAATATCTTACTGTATCTCCTCTTAAAGCCTTTTATGATCTTTAAAGGTATAATTGAAATTTATTTTAATCAAAGTGTCTCGATTCATCCAGTAGCTACAATATAATACCTATATTCTCAAAATCAAAACAGCAAAACTAATTTGCGGCATAGATTTTGTGTTATTAATGTGGAGGCTTTATACACTGCATCTATTTCGCCCGAAGGCCATTCAAGTTTCGAAGTCTCTGCTGCCAGATAAATACCAATTCTCTGGCTCTGTTGAGAGGTTTAGTCTTCTGCTCAGAGAAACACAAAAAATGCTCAAATTTAAGGATTAATTGCTTTTTTGCCATCTGACTTGAAAAGGAAGAATCTTTTTGATCACTTTTTACACCTGACACAAATACAACGTCTCTGGTTTCGGAACACGTTTGCAGCTGGCGAGGGAATCAAGAGCAAATTGTATGCATGAAAAAGTAGTAAGGGCTCAAACAACGGTACAAAAAACAATGTATGTACTGTTCTAGAATAAAAGGGTTTTTTAAAAAATCTAGCTTCCTAGTGAGGTGTCATGAGGACAATACGCCCATGCAGGTCGCATGGTATACCAATATGGCCAGACTCATGCTCAAAGCTCTTTGACGCTAAGGGAAAACCTTCCCCGGACCTTCGCTTCAACCACAAACTATATCGTCTTGGCCCATTACCTAAACTACTTGGGGTCTTGCTGCTAGGCGTTCTCTCTCCTGACCCTCCATATTGGGTCACTGTTCTTTGGACAGTTCCTAGACCTGGCACTGTCTTTCACTGTTTGTCTGTCCATTCCTTAAAAGGACACTATCACTGTCCTAGTCTCCTTTCTCTTGTTACAAGTTACCCACTGCATGCGGCCTTGATGACAATTCAGATCATAGGTCTGCTTCTGTCACAAGCTGGGTCCTATCTAACTTTCTGACAAGAAACTGTTCCCTTACCTGCATGCTAACTCCTCCCACTATGGGCTAGTCTCAACCATTAACTATTTCTTGCCCTACAGTTCGACTAAACACAGAAAACAATGAGACACGTTATATATTACATCCCAATTCACATGGGACATTACTATGGATAAAAGCGCAAATAGGGTCTTAGCAAATAAAAACCAGAGTAGAGAAACTGGGTATATGCCGCGCTGTCACCAGAATGATCAAATGTTGATTAAATCAATATCTTTTTTTATTCAGGTCTACACGTTTCAGAGAACTCAGTCTCGTTAATCAGGACAACAAAAAAAAAAAATCAACAAAATGGTTGAGTTCTAATCTTAGTGAGTTACTGTCTCCATAATATATACGTACTTTAAGCTCTCTCATTTGAGGTCTAAGAAAGTTCTGTCTTGGCTGTCTCCTTTACTCCCATAAAGGTGGAGATGTGACAAAACATACCTGAAGCTCTCTCTTTTGAACCTTTAGGGAATCTGTCACCAATCCGAGAGCAGAATGATGTAGGGATAGAATCCGGCATACCTGCAGTATTGGGCCCGGAAGTGACTGGGTGTAACCACCCAGAAATAGTGAGCGCATCAGAGACAGTGAGCGGGAGCAACCAGGGATAGTGGGTGGGGTTGATACAGTGGGTGGGAGCACCCAAAGTTAGATGGTCAGAGTGGAGATAGGGTGGGCGTGACCACCTTAGGTGGCCTGGTGTTTCCTTTTGTGGGGCAGTGAAAAAACAATTTTTAAGTCCACATGGTCATGGAGTTCTTTATAATAGAAGCAAAGGATTAGGGGTAAGACCCCCAGGTGAGGTGGGTGAAGGGGGCGAGGCTTAATTGGTGGGTATGGCCCGGTGTTTTCCTCTGTGCAGAATATCAAGGGACACTATGACATGTCCAAATGATATTATATTATGCAGCCAGTAACAAGCTTTAATTATGACCCCCACTTCTATTACAAAGAACTCCATGCCTACTATCGCCGCTGCTGCCCACTAACTCCAAGCACTCCCACCCACTGTCTTCGCTCCACCCACTATCTCCAGGCCATCACACCCATTCGCTTCTGTCGCCGATAATGCAAGTATGCCTCAAGTCTTTGATTCCAGCAATGTATCACTTGCTGAGCTGCTTGCTGTAGTTTTGATAAAATCACTGTGCACCATAGTCCTCCTGCTCTGTGTAACCCTGCCCACACCACTGATTGGCAGCTTTCCACCCATACACAGTATATACAGGACACTGCCAATTATGGTTTGGGGTTATACAAGGCTTGCTTTGTGCCTGTTAGTCCTCCAAACCACCCACACCACTGATTGGCAGCTTTCTGCCCATATACAGTGTACACAGGGAGCTGACAATTATGGTTTGGGGTTATGTGGCGCCCTGGACTAGCCAGGTCGTCACAGGTAACATACACACACCCCCACCCCCACTAGACAGTTACATTAACCAAACACAAAATCCCTTGTTGCCTCCCTCCAGGGTCTGATGTCCACACCAGGTGAGGCGGAGCCAAGCAGTTGGCCCCACCCACCGAGGAGTTCACAGGCCTGGAGGCGGGAAAAGCAGAAGAACAGTGGAGGAGGTTGAAGTGAGAGGAGGAAAGCGGAGAGTGCCTGGGTTTGGGGCCCAGGCACAGACAACAAGGTTGGCAGACGGTGGTGGCCATCTGCAGGAGTGGTGGATCGACGCGGAACCATAGGACCGGGGTCGGGTGGTGGCCCGCCAGTACCGAACCGGGAGCGGAGTGAAGCCAGCACACACAGGCAGGGCCATCGGACCCCGACTAGGCTTGGAGTCGCCGTCAACAGTTAAATCCGAGTGTGACAGGAACCCCAGGGGTTTCCTAACAACCAAAGACCCGTTAGAAGACAACCGTCTGCACCGTGAGGGTATACAGCTACCGCCAAAGGCTAGAGACCCAAGGGCCAGCACCTGCGGGCAAACAGGCTCCTCCGACAGCCATACACCGGGGAGCGGACTACCGTTGGGGACCCATCGTAGTCAAGACAGTACACAAAGGTGCAGGGAAAGACAGCCGCCATCACCTGTCCGGGGAGAGACACTGCAGCCGGCTGCGGGACCCGTCCATCCAGCCGTTTGGTTTACCGGAGACTTTGTGCATCTCTTGCTGAGTGAGTACACCCGTGCCATCCGGCACCGCGCCGCGCTGTCCCTGCAACCCTGCATCTCACCTACTCTGCCTCCCCGTCACACCACCGGGCCCCGGGACCACCAACCCCTACCCACGGAGGGGGAAAACAACATCCCAGCTGCTCCCTACCATCGCTCCTGGGATCCCCGTCACCAGCAGCGGTGGTGCCCATCTTCACCACAACCCATGCGTGGCGTCACGGACTAAATCCCCAAAACAAACCAGCCCCTTTTCACTCACGGGCGAGGAGCGCCACTCGAGTCCCCGGATCCGGCCCACCGCTCGAGCCACTGAGCAGCAGCAGCGCCGGACCCGAGCGTTGGCGAGCGCGTCCCCTCCGCCCGCGACAGTTATACAAGGCTTGTCTCATTCCTGTTAGTCCTCCTGCTCTGTGTAACTCCACCCAAATCACTGATTGGCAGCTTTCTGCCCATATACAGTGTACACAAGGAGCTGACAATTATGGTTTGGGGTTATACAAGACTTGTCTCATGCCTGTTAGTCCTCCTGCTCTTTGTAACCCCGCCCACAGCAATGATTGGCAGTTTTCTGCCCATATACAGTGTACACAGGGCGCTAACAATTATGGCTTGGGGTTATACAAGGCTTGTCTTGTGCCTGTTAGCCCTCCTGCCCTTTGTAACCCTGCCAACACCACTGATTGTCAGCTTTCTACCCATATACAGTGTACACAGGGAGCTGACAATTATGTTTTGGGGATATATAAGGCTTGTCTCGTGCCTGTTAGTCCTCCTGCTCTGTGTAACCACGCCCACACCACTGATTTGCAGCTTTCTGCCCATACACAGTGTACACAGGGAGCTGGTAATTTTGGTTTGGGGTTATACAAGACTTGTATTGTGCCTGTTAGCCCTCCTGCCCTGTGTAACCCTGCCAACACCACTGATTGTCAGCTTTCTACCCATATACAGTGTACACAGGGAGCTGACAATTATGTTTTGGGGATATATAAGGCTTGTCTCGTGCCTGTTAGTCCTCCTGCCCTGTGTAACTCCTCCCACACCCCTGGTTGGCAGCTTTCTGCCCATATACAATGTACACAGGGAGCTATCAACTATGGTTTGGGGTTATACAAGACTTGTCTCGTGCCTAATAGCCTATGTGAGCAAGGATGGTTGACCTTAGGGAGATCAACATCCACCACTGCGGAGACACCATCACGTGTTTCTCAACGCAGTGATTCTAGAGCAATGCCCCCTGGGAAATATTCAAAGCAAGAAAGCCTGCGGAGACACCATCACAGTTTCTCAACGCTGGCAGGAAACTAGCCAGGTCTTTCACCGGGAAGGAAAACCACGGGAAGGGCAGTCTCCAATCAAGGAGACCACCTATGCCAAACATGGTATCCATCCACAGACAGCCGTTTCGGGGTATTTGCCCCTCATCAGTGTGGAGTAGGAATCTGGCTAGTGGGAGCATTGCCTAGTAAAAGACTATGTGAGCAAGGATGGTTGACCTTAGGGAGATCAACATCCACCACTGCGGAGACACCATCACGTGTTTCTCAACGCAGTGATTCTAGAGCAATGCCCCCTGGGAAATATTCAAAGCAAGAAAGCCTGCGGAGACACAATCAAGGAGACCACTTATGCCAAACATGGTATCCATCCACATATGTGGTCTCCTTGATTGGAGACTGCCCTTCCCGTGGTTTTCCTTCCCGGTGAAAGACCTGGCTAGTTTCCTGCCAGCGTTGAGAAACTGTGATGGTGTCTCCGCAGGCTTTCTTGCTTTGAATATTTCCCAGGGGGCATTGCTCTAGAATCACTGCGTTGAGAAACACGTGATGGTGTCTCCGCAGTGGTGGATGTTGATCTCCCTAAGGTCAACCATCCTTGCTCACATAGTCTTTTACTAGGCAATGCTCCCACTAGCCAGATTCCTACTCCACACTGATGAGGGGCAAATACCCCGAAACGGCTGTCTGTGGAAGGATACCATGTTTGGCATAGGTGGTCTCCTTGATTGGAGACTGCCCTTCCCGTGGTTTTCCTTCCCGGTGAAAGACCTGGCTAATGTCCTGCCAGCGTTGAGAAACTGTGATGGTGTCTCCGCAGGCTTTCTTGCTTCGTGCCTAATAGCCGTCCTGCCATGTGTAACCCTGCCAACACCACTGATTGGCAGCTTTCTGACCATATACAGTGTACACAGGGAGCTCGCAATTATGGTTTGGGGTTATACAGTGCTTAATATTCAAAGAACTAGTAGATCTACAGCAGAGATAACAGAGATTTTTATCAAAACAACAACAGGCCAACAAGTCAGTGACACATCACTGGAATTACCTAAGAAACAAAGCTGAACATCATCTTCATCAATTCTCATCATCGATGATATCGGTCTATGGGTTAGAAAATATTGGATGAGTTCAAAATGGAAAGTCAAATATTTCAACTTTAGAAGAATGGAGTAAAACAAGTATGAAGAAAGCGTAATGAAAGAGGTATAGTAGAAGCCTATGCATATACGCCCCTAATGGGTATAATCCCTCCTTAATGACTCTCCAGGTCCTTTGTTAGTCTTTGATATTAGCAGTTCTAGTGGGTAGATTGGACTGTGTGTAAGACTCAGGGAGCATTTAATATGCAGACATTAGGTTTATTGAAGAATCCTTCAATGTTTATTGACCCAATCCCGGCAATTACTCTACTGACCAAGTGTGGTCAATAATCACCTAAGGAGAAAATGTGCAAATAAAATGGCTTTCTAAGCATTGATGATGCAAATTCGATAGCACGGATCATGAGCATTGATGAAATATGTTAGCGGAGAGCTTTCTCACAGCCCAACTCCGGTGAAAATGCGCCTAGATAATAAGGATGAAAAAAATCCGGTTAATTTCATGTCAAGTTAATGTTAAACTTAAGAAATTATACATATAATTTTTTTGCATTTTTGACATTTGTATAAAAGCTTTTGGTGGACAACTTAAGAGGAATAAGACAATTCTCATAAATTATAGAATTTAAATCTTTAAAAAAAGGTTTAATTAAAGAGTAAGGGAAGACAAGTAGGTCGGAAAGTGCGAATAAATGCTTAACCATAACAATGGTGCGGAAAGGGCCTGTACTAGGTTTTAACAGTCATTCTGTGTTGTTAGAGTGCTTTTAACGTCTGAGATTTATCCATATTTATATATATATATATATATATTTGTATATACAGTATATATATATATATATATATATATACATATATATATATATATATATATATCTATATATATACACACACTACAGTTCAAACGTTTAGGGTCACTTAGATATTTCCTTATTTTTGAAAGAAAAGCACTTTTTTTTCAATGAAGCTAACATTAAATTAAACAGAAATCCCCTCTATACATTGGTAATGTGGTGAATGACTATTCTAGCTGCAAACATCTGGTTTTTAATGCAATATCTACATAGGTATATAGAGGCCCATTTCCAACAACCACCACTCTAGTGTTCTAATGTCACATTGTGTTTGCTAACTGTGTTAGAAGGCTAATGGATGTTTAAAAATCCCTTGAAAACCCTTGTGCAAGTATGTTAGCATAGCTGAAAACAGTTTTGCTGATTAGAGAAGCTATAAAACTGACCTTCCTTTGAGCTAGTTGAGAATCTGGAGCATTACATTGGCTCCATTAAACTCTCAAAATGGCCAGAAAAAGAGAACTTTCATGTGAAACTCGACAGTCTATTCTTTTTCTTAGAAATGAAGGATATTCTGTTGTGAATGTTAGTTATGTTTTGGCTGCTGGGAGGCTCCCTCTGGTGGCCAGGAATGGTTTGGACTTGGACTAGGTGTGTTGTGCAGTGGGTGTTTCCTTTGATAACGCTCTGCTTATTTAAATCCTGGTCTGATTGCAGGCTGTTTCCGGATGTCAGTTGTTCTTTGTATCTCCAGCCTGCTTAATCCTGCTTTACACCACATCTTCCCCAGATAAGTGCTTGCTCTTTATTTATTCTCTGGTTCTTTTGTTTATCTGGGTTTGTCATTTGCTGTGGTTGGTTTCAGTTTATTTGCTTGAAGGGATTTCCCCCCTTAGTGGATTATTGAGGAACTCTCTGCAGTTCTGTTTGGAGTATTGCTCCTTTGGGTCCATGTGTTTGTGGCTTGTTGACTTTGTTATGATTCTTGTTTTCTGTTCATTGGTATGACAAGGGCACCTGGTATAGGACGGAGTTCAGATCGTGCGATCTGAGGGCCTTTTTGTACTATCAGGAAGTTGGTATTTTGCAGGGTTTTTCTCTGGCCACCATCAGTCTCTTTCCTGTCCTTTCCTATTTTAGTCAGCGGGGGCCTCACCTTTTGCTAATCCTGTCATCTACCTGTGTATTGTGTTTTTCCTATATCACCGCAGTCTTTGAATGTGGGGGGCTTGCTATTCTTGTCTATTTTCTGAGGCAGAGAGTTATTCATCTTTCCTACCTTTAGGATAGTTAGTTCTCCGGCTGGGTTCGCGATGCACAGGATGTTAGTTCACCCCTCGGCTATTTCTAGTTGTGATGGTTAGTAAGGGGATGGCGGCCAGATTAGTTGCCAATGCTCTTGTCACCTTTTGCCAATGATTTGTGGTGGTCTTCCATGGTTCTGGATCATAACAATATTCCATGCGAGAAATTGCCAAGAAACTAAAGATTTCCTACAACGGTGTGTACTACTCCCTTCAGAGGAGAGCACAAACAGGCTCTAACCAGAGTAGAAAGAGAAGTGGGAGGCCGCGCTGCACAACTGAGCAACAAGACAAGTACATCAGAGTCTCTAGTGTGAGAAATCCACGCCTCACAGGTCCTCAACTGGCAGCTTCATTAAATAGTACCTGCAAAACGCCATTGTCAACTTCTCCAACCTAAGGCACACCTGTATAATAATCATGCTGGGCAGCCTAAGGCACACCTGTGCAATAATCATGCTGGGCAGCCTAAGGCACACCTGTGCAATAATCATGTTGTCTAATCAGCATCTTGGTCTGCCACACCTGTGAGGTGGATGGATTATCTCCACAAAGGAGAAGTGCTCACTAATAAAGATTTAGACACATTTTTGAACAATATTTGAGAGAAAAAGGCTTTTTGTGTAATATAGAAAAAGTCATAGATCTTTGAGTTCAGCTCATGAAAAATCGAGCAATATCAAAAGTGTTGTGTTTATATTTTTGTTCAGGCAATGAAATGGTCAAATTTTGAATGGTCAAGCCTTAAAGATTCTCTATTTAAATGTGGTACAAGACATCAACTTATTAAAGTCTAATGAGTTTTTTTTTATTTGTAATGATTGCATTCTGTAACCAAGCACAGCCTTACTTTTCTTCTTCAAAACGTTATGTATTTCACATTTAATGAACCTTCTAATTGTTAAACCGCGTGAGGTTAATGCTTTCTGCAGAAACAAAGACCTTTGTCTGCATAAATGTATTGAGGTTTGTCATTGTTTTGTACGCTGAGGCATTTCTTTCGGAAAGCATTTAATAAAGTTTTGTATTTAGTTGTAAACTTAGAGAACTTAAAATTATGTTCCATTCAGTACTATTGTTATTATTGTTATATAAATAGATTATTTGCTAAAGCATCCTATAGGTTGATTTTGCCCAGGTGGGCATGTAGCGCCCCACGGGACAGGTGTTTTAACCTACTCGTCACCAGGCCGGGGGTGCAGATCCTCTGCATCGACATGGGGTGGCCTGACCCGGTTCCGTTGCCCCGAGGTGTACAGAAAGGAGGATTGGAGGGTGATAGGGAGAATGGAAGTAATAGTGGGACGTTAGGAATGTCGTTTAGATGATCATGACACCATCTGTGGTATGCGGCCAGAGATGGGGCCGCCACTGCAGGGTCTCTCACCGGGGCAGATGTTAAGTGCAGCCGGGATAGGGTCGCTCCTCACAGGCGGAGCGGGACAACCCCGGAGAGGATGTGGTAGACCCCGTTGGCGCGGCAGCGCTGGGCGTCGGTTAAAGGAGAGGCAGGGGCTGCGGTTCCAAGTCTGTTTACTCACAAGTTTTTTATATGCTGCCCGAGGTACCGTCCTCTGCCAAGATGGGCTCCAGCCGATCCCAGATAGTTGGCGGTCACCGCCGGTGCCCGTGAAGGTTTTTAGTGTCCCTCTGTAGCTGTCCGGAACCCGAGCCGATCCTCCTGCTCCAAGCCATGGGCCCATGAAGAGAAAAGGAACACTAACTCCAGTTGTCAGTGCTAGGTGTTATCCCAAGCTGTGCCCAGGAAGCTTCTGTCTAAGTGCAATGGTTGCACCTACTTCTACCCCATGTGGTGCTTTGTGATGGCTAACCACCCTGTCTGCCCTAGTTAATACCCCTGTGAGTAAGCACCTTACTGTTGTTTGTGTGTGTTTTGTGAAGGCACTGGCAGGTTAACCCCCTCCTAACCCAGAATAGATAATACCCCTGAAAAGTGGAGTAATACACTGTTACGAGGGGGACCCGGGAAAGCGTGCCAAGATGGGAAATGGACAGCTTCCGCCGGTCAAGGTCCACTGTGCGGTGTAAGGGACCGCTGATATGGTCAGGAAAGAGTGAGCGGGTTGCTACTAGTGATCGTCTGGAAGGTCACAGACGATCTATGTACACCGGTCCGCCCTAACCCGTGAGGGTTGTATGGCTCGGGGCTTCTCGATCGGTGTACCTGTTGCACGGGGACGCACAGAGGTGCCTACGCACGTGTGCCAGCGGGAGTCACAAGATATGGCACGAGGGTAGCACAGAGGTGCCCACGCACGTGTGCTTTCAATAACCAGGTGAGTCCGGTGGAGACTCGAGGAGCTCACCTGGGACAGGGACACGGCCTGTCGAAGGAGATACTGCCGGAGCAGCAAGGCAGGAACACGGCCTGCTGAAGGGGATACTGCCGGAGCAGCAAGGCAGGGACACGGCCTGCAAACCAGGTGCTGCCTAAGCAGCAAGGGCCAAGCCCACAAAAGACAATAATGCCTGAGCAGTGGCGTGGCAGCACACTGCCAGACATCCAAACATAGAAGGACGGTTGCGCGCCGCCATGATGGCAGGGGGAGCTTTTAAGGAGGTGTAGCTCCACCCAAGGGTGGGCGCGAGACGGGCGTGACCCAATCAGGATTCGTGACGTCCTGGCCCAGCCAGTCAGGATTCAGCACTTCACCAGCCTCGTCATCGGGCCGTGTGATATCAGTGAGCGAATCAGAAGACGTCACGTGGAGCACATGCTCATCTTCCTGCCTCTGGGTCATAAAGGCGGGATCCCCGGTCTCACAATGTGCAGAGACATGGGAAGTCTTGCTGCTTCCCTGAGCATCTATTCTTTGCACACTGCGCAACTTCCCAGAGCCTCCGTGATGCTGAGCAGGAGAGCTCGTGGCAGGCAAGGGATGGGAGACCGCTCCATTCCTTGCAAGAGGAGAACCACTAGGTGTCACCCTTCTGCTGTGTCTCTGAGAAGGCAACTCCTGCAGTCTCCCAGACCTTTGGCGCTGCTGAGCAGGAGGGCTCGTGGCAGACAAGGAATGGGGGACCACCTCATTCCTTGCAATAAGAGAGCCACAACGTGTAACAATACACTGTTGCGCCTGAAGCCCAAGGGTGACACAGCTACCTTTTACGGCAAGTACACATGACATCTTTCAGGTGGATTCAACCTGGAAACTTCATGAAAAATCATTGAAAAACATCAAAAAACAAACAAACGCACAGAAATGTATCAATGAATTGCTGTGCAGATGTTCCACCTTTTATCACTTATATTAACCGTGTTAGCTTCAAAAACAGCTAAAAGAACAGACCTGTCCTTTATTCTGGTGGTTTCTTTTTGGTAGGCGCCGTTTTTATACATAGAATCCAAGTAAAAACAAAAAAGTTAGTGGTAAAAGACAACAGAAAAGATGTCGTAAAAAAAAAAAAATTGAAAAAAACTTCAAAAATTGTGCAGGTACACTGGCGTCTAAAAGATGCCATGTACACATATACTTAGAGGGCAAGCGTTATAGTTATATAGAAAAATAATGCTACAATAAATTGCAATTTATAGGTGGGATCCCTAGTTCAGAGTTTGCAAATGGGTACAAAAACTTAAAGGAACTCTGTCAGCAAGGAATGACTTGTCAAACCAAGCTCAATGCATCATAATGGGGCAAATCATTTAAATTACACCTTCCCACTTGCTTTCTATCTATCTATCTCTGTCTGTCTGTCACGAGTGTCATGGCCTGATGTGATCTTGAGGGGATCTGGGATCAGAAGGTCACAGCGCATTGCGGATCCCAGATCCACTTTAATGCTAACTCACTCATTTAATCCGAGTTGGGGCATATTTAATTCCATCCGGCCCTGAAGGGGTTAAGTCGATCCATGACCATTGCCGGTCATAGCTTTGCTTGGCTTGCTTGCCTTGTGCTTTTGTGTTCTGCTGTTCTGATCTCTTGCAGCTTAACCTCAGACATTGCCTTTGACCATTTCTTTGCCTAGCCCCTTTTGTCTCGATTCATGACCATTTTGAACGCCTGGCCGTGACCTGATCTTCTTTTTTGCCTCTTTGCCTGTGACATACGTTCTTAGTATTTGACCCAAACCTCTTGACTTTTCTGCCTCATGGCTTGTTCGTCGAAAGTGATAGCCAATGTCACAGTAATAAAAAAACTGTCCTTTAATTTACTTAAAGAGAACTCATCACCAGGCTTTTCCCTTATGAGTTGCAGCCACCACCAATGTACTGTATATAAGAGCCCAGGCCATGCTGTAGAAAGTAAAAAACACCTCTAAAATACTCACCTAGGGGGGCGGTCCAGTCCAAGGGGCGTCACTGGTTGCGGTCCGGCGCCTTCTCCATCTTGTGCGATTGACGTCCTTCTACCCAGCCCTGTGTTCATGATGCATCCTTTGTCATTCAGAGAGAGGTCTCCAATATGCTCTTACCCATGTGCACTTTGATCTGCCCTGCTGAGGGCAGAGCAAAGTGCTGTAATGCACAGGCGTGAGAAAAGATCAAAGATCGCCTGCCCATGCGCACTACATTACTTTGATCTGCCCTTAGTTGGGCAGATCAAAGCGCGCGTGCGCAGGAGTGCAATGGAGGCCTCTCTGAGAGTGATGTAGGATGCAATCCCATAAGAATGGAGGAGGCATCGCACCAAGTGTTGCGACACCCAACGGACGGGATTGTCCCTAGGTGAGTATTATAAAGGTGTTTTTTATGTTCTATAGACCAGCCTAAGCTCTTATATACAGTATTCAAGAATTCTGTACATAAAGGCTCACTAGTGGTGATCACAGCTCATAATAAAAAAACCTGGTGACAGGTTCCCTTTAACCTTCCATTGTTCAGCGATAAGTCAACTCCTCTTTCCCGGACTTTATTATTTGGCTGCAGTGGTGACATCACGTTGACATCATTGAAGCTATTCCCTGAGATCAACCACTTTGCCCTTGTAGATGACATGATACAATCAGAGCCACTGATCTCAGTGATTGGCTGCAGCAATTTTCCAAGTGACATCATCCCGCCAGCGGAATGATGTAGACCAGGGCAACGGAGTAGACTCATCTCTTGACCTCGAGAGGGTAAGTAAGGTAAAGCACAGATATTTTGTGCCTTAACAACAAACTCTACATATTGTGAAACATTTTCTGAAAGAGAACAACCCTTTTAAGACTCCCTACCCTGTGACTTTAGGTCCTCAGTATCTTAGAGAGTGATAATCAAGGAAAATGAATTCTATCGTACAACATGTTCTTTCTACATTACTGCTACTTACATAGCTGTAGTGGAAGCAATTATGTAAGGGTCCAAAAGGCAAATTAGCAATTAGAATACGGTGTTGCGATAAAATTTGAAAAACAACCATTAATTTGCATGTGACAAATATATGTATATACTGTATATATATCTATATATATCTATATATTAAAATGTCTCATAAACCATGATAAATATTTATGCCAAGAAAGCCTATTAGAAAAGAGCCATAAAGCTCTGGGCAAAGTCTGACCTGCATTATCGATACAATATAGAAAAAAAATGCACAATTCATTCAATTGGGTAAAAGAAAACAATGAGAACTGGAATAAATTAATGTAAACTATGTTATAGAGCTTGTGATATAGCAGAGCCAACACTGACAATGGCATTATCCATTGGATAATGCAGGGGAAAATATAATCCAGCTATAGCTCACTGAGGGGGTGCGGAGGTAGCGTGGGGTCATAGGAATCAGAGTCATAGCTAAAGGACGTCTGTGGCATGAGTGGGGAAATGCTGCGGGCCCGGGACTGGGAGGAGTTGGTGATGCAATGAGGGTGCCATTAGGGTGCCATTGATCTCTGGGCAGTAGACACGATGGGCTTCAGTATCATGGCTGCTGAGGCAGGGCAAATGCAGATTGAGATCTCAGAGAGTCGAAATCTCAATTTGCTCAAGTATCCCCTCAGCCATTTTCATGAAGTCCATGCGTTGGAAGTGGTGTAAATGCAGATTGAGATCTTGGCTTTCCGAGATGTCAATCGGAAAGTGCGCTACCTTCACAGCCATTTTCCTGAATCCCATCTCATCCACTGCCTGGAGATCAATAGTGCCCATATAGCACCACCACAATACCCCCTCCTCCCAGTCTCTCATGCCACCTTCATCCTTTCGCTGCAACTCTGCCTCCAGTGACCCTGTTGACGGCCACCACACCCCTTCCTGGTGAGCTACAGTATATCCAGATTATAAAATGGACCCCCTTTTTTAACATTGAAGGTGAATATAGGCCTTTTTATGTTACCAGGGGAAGACCTGTGGAGTCAGAAGCGTTGTTCTCATAGTGGACAACCCCTTTAATGCTCACCTCTCTGGTTCCTCTGCTCCTCAACATTACCTGTCTAGTCCTTATCACACCATCATGATGTCATCATGACCTTTCATGGACTTGGGCCTTATCAGGAATGGGAGTGTCAGTTCAATGTGAGAGAGGTCAGTGGTGAGGTTGAGTTTACGTTTTTTTTTAACATTTTGCAGTTATTATGCTCTTGGATCATGAGAGAACACCAGAGCATAGTAAGGGGCATAAAATTGTACAGAGACCAACTTCTCAAATTTCCCAGAAAAAAAAACCCACCCAGACAGGCAAATTCTAAATTTTTCCTGATGTGCTCATTTTTATTACTAATTACTACAGGTTCACCTCAAGCGATGCTCACTTTTTAGGGTCTCCTTCCTCTCCGACTGCACAAAGCTCCTGTTCTCAAGATAGCAGCTGACGGAGGATCAGATGATCTAACCAGTTCATCAATTTCTTCCATTTGAAAAAACACTTCACAAGAGAAAGTTGATTAGTGCAACCTGATGGGGACATTTGTCAACATAAACATGTCTGGCAAACTCTTGGAAAAAGGAATCTGAAATATTACAGCCATGCTCCTCACAAGAGACAAATGTTTCTAGTTTTGTACAGTACTGTTATGGAGGTGTCATGGCTGGCAGAAAATCCAGTTGCAGTGAGTATTAAAAAATCCCAGAGATTGGCAGCTTGTGTTGTTATCTGACAGTTCCCTGTTTCTGCAGCAGCAGTCTCTATCACCCTGGGAAACGGTCAATTTTTCCTCTCAGTTGCCAGCCTCTGACTTCCTTTATAAACCTCACCCTGGGGTGTTTTGGGTGCGGTTTATAGTTGTTCCTGACTGTGGTTTGCAGCGGTCATCTCCTTTTGTTGTTCCAGAGACTTCTATGGTAGCTGCTCCTAAGATAAGTGTTTGCCTTTTGCTATCTACCTGTGCTCAGGTTGTAGCATTTGTGTTTCCCCTAAATCATTTACTTTTGTCTCCCTTAGCGTTAGTGGTGTTGACGAAGAGTTCATACCCGCCATCCTTCCTTAGGGCCTATTTGCCATGGTAAGACAGGGCAGCAACAGGTGCAGAGCCTGTATAGCGTTGGAGAGGGCAGTGAGGGTGAGCTGCTGGTTGTTGTCAGGAGTTACAACTTTCGCCTTTCCCTAGCGATAGGGCATTCCTTTCCCCTTCCCTTTGTATTGCACTATATGGCTAATATAGCTTCTATCCCCGGCTGTGAGGAGTATGCTCTCCAGCTTGTGCTGTGTATACTAAGGATATTATTTGTAACTGTTTCATTACCAGATACCACAACCGCAATAATAGGTAATGTCTGCAGCTCCTCTTATGTAACATCCAGGTCTCCCTCTGGTCTTCTTGATTTCTTTTCCATAACATCATGTGACCACTGCAATCAGTGATTGGCTGCAGCGCTTTTACACTGAAGAACCAGAATACAATACTCACATTTTTGAGATGATGAGTACACCTTCTCCTCCCTTTCTGCAGAGTAAATTCTGTGCATGTCATGGCGTTTACTACACTTACACACAAACCACTGTCTTTGGATTTATTTTTTCTTAGGTCTATGTAGGGAGAAGTCAATGTCTCCTATTATGATGACCTGTCTCCTCATTCCCAGCCTATTTTTATACCATATTTTCTTTGAAGTGCTGAAATGCAGAGGTTCCTTTTAATAGATTTTTTCACTTACATGACAAACACTTTTTAATTTAGTGCCCCATTAAAAATAAAAATAATACATACTTCACTCACCTCAATTAGTTGGTGATTATCTGTAGCTAATCTTTATTCCTATAAAGCAGATGTTCATTCAAAATAGTAAAAGCTGCAACCGGTCAGTGACCACTGACTACAAATATATCAAAAAAGACTGATCCGCACATGCAATAGGTGTGAATAGGTGCCAGATGAAAAGACACTATAACTGCGAAAATACATACAGCTGCACTCTACAATGCTAACAATGAATAAGGGAACTCTGGTATTGCATTACTGCAATAGGAATATTTGGAAAAAAAGAGATACTTAGCTTATGTATTGGTCAATACATGTGAGCCCAATAACCATGACAAGGAGATCTCTTATATATCAGGACCCTAACTTGAAATGCTGCTTCTCTCTCACTGAGCACTCTGTCCTATAACCAAGATGCATCCATCCTTCTTTATAGCTGGATCCATTCTGCTTGAACATGTAGATTTTTAACCCAGATAGCAACATTTCAGGTTAAGGTCTTGATATAGGAGACATCACCTTGTCGTGGTCATCGGGTTCACATACATTGGCCAATACATAAGCTAAGTATCTCTTTCTCAAATATTCCTATAGCTGTAATGCAATGCCAGAGTTCCCTTATTCATTGTTAGCATTCTAGAGTGCAGATATATGTAATTTTGCAGTGACCACTGACTGTCTGCAGTTCTCACTCAACATATAAATTTTATACAAGCACCAGGACACCTGGCATCAACGTCACTGAAATAGCAGTTATTTCAGCTTACCTGATGAGGTGGCTCCTCCAAGTTCATGGTCTGGGTGGGCATTTGGAATACAGGTGTTGGTGCAGTAGGCAGGTAAGTCATGTGGGATCAGGTAGTAGAAGCGCTGGAACAGGTAGGAGACGTACTGGAAGTTGCAGGGAGTCAGGAGATCTGAAGCAAGCTGTAGAAGTACTGGTGGTTGCAGGGAGTCAGGATACAAGGGAGCAGGTAGCAGAAGTACTGAAGTTTGCAGGGAGTCATGATACCAGGAAGCAGGTAGCTGAAGTACTGAAGGCCACAGGCAGGAAGGACACAGGAAAATTAAATGTCT
The DNA here is from genome assembly GCF_048569485.1 of Anomaloglossus baeobatrachus. Taxonomy (NCBI): domain Eukaryota; kingdom Metazoa; phylum Chordata; class Amphibia; order Anura; family Aromobatidae; genus Anomaloglossus; species Anomaloglossus baeobatrachus. The sequence goes on along the minus strand of NC_134362.1, from coordinate 177,065,855 downwards.
TAAAACCAAGACATAGATTTTTTATTTGGTGTGCTTAATAAAGGCTCATGCAGATGATCACATGGGAGCACCTCAGACAACCTGCAAAGCCTGACATGGAGTACTACAGAGTTCAGTGGACAAGGTGAGGCCAGAAAAGTCCAAATCTGAGACAATTATGTAACGGTGCTGCTGTAGGATGTATAGCGTATAAGTAGAGTAGTAGCGTAGAGTATAAGCTTCTCTTTTCTTAATCTGGAGACTCGGAGATTTAAAGAAGAATTTAATGAAGATATATTTTTTTGAAACCTGTGTAAATATTGTACGCGTGCAAATAAATAATTACCAAATGACGTTTTCCCAGTTTTCCCAGTTTCCAGCATAGCTCCGGTCCTCTTCTCACTCATGTGACTTCAATTCAGACTCGCTTGATCCCACTGGATATTATGTGTGAAACTGAAGTCACTATTACAATGAAAACCACTTTCTGACTTATGTTGTGAAAGAGACTTCCAGCTAAAACTGTCACGCTAGG